>NW_017296333.1:17541-37492 GCF_001594075.2 Trachymyrmex cornetzi | reverse complement strand
TAATGATTTAATTAGGATAAAAGATACTCGCGACCTAGATATGTCTTTTAAAAGTTCATGACATCAGCTAAGATCACGTACACCCTCGACTTTAGCTTTACCCGATGTTATTGTCGCGGCTTATTCGTCGCCGGTTGCTGGGGTCACGGGGGTACTCGAGGACTTCGTACGCAACACTGAGCATTATTTTTAACGTATGGTCACACCCATAAGAAGAAAATAAAAAATACCATACGGCATCAAAAAATTGAGGTTTAGGCGGAAATTTTGACGCTTCGAAAACAATTTTATCTTTAAAAATAAAATGCGCAGGGGGGTGGCTGATTTGAGAAAGAATGCCCCATATATAAAATTTCTTTAATTTGCGAAAAATAGTTTATAATTATAATAAAATATTTATTGAATTATTTGCGTGAATCGAATTATGAACAAGACGGGCGCGTCAAGTATGCTGCTGCTGGAGATCTTGCTCATTTCCGATTTTTTATTTCTACAATTTTCTACTTGTTATTGATGTAAAAATCCCTTTTCAGTTTCCGCGCCTCTCATTACGCTATCTATTGCATTTCGTTCTCTCATTAATGTGTTGTTATACTTAGTACACTTCAAATGTCATCTGTACTTTGTGTAGTATGTATATTATAATTGTGAGAAATTATTCCATACAACACTGTCTTGAAGGATATCGAAAAGACGTCTACATCATAAGAAAACCTTCAAGATGCCGTTCAGAGAACTGTGTTCTACGGGACTTTTCAAATAGAGATACTTGAAATATTATTTTGATTTCACTTCTTTTTTTATGGCATTATTTTTGGTATTTTTTTTCTGCAAAATATACTTGACGCCTTTTTTTTTACATTTTTAATGTCTTTTCCGATTTTGATTTACTTGATTTTAAATATCAACATTTTCATTGATATTTATGGGAACAAAATTACATTTTCATTGATGCTTACTTGCTATATCAAGAAATTCTCTCGCATTAATACGGCGAACTTTCCGATATCTACCTACTCTTCGCTGTATTAAATCTTGTTTTTTCTTTTTATTACTTTCCATGACAATTAGTTGTAAACTCCACAATTATAACTTATTTCGTCATAGACTCAAGAAGTTGATTGTCAAAAATGCAGTTCGTTCGTTTCGTCTAAGAACCTAACCTAACAATTTATTGATTAATTACAAAAGAAAATAAGATTTATTGATTAATTTTTTGGCAAAGAAAAATAAAACAGAGTCACATAAGGTACGTCTTATTCTGGTTTGATTTGGCCCAAATCCAGCTTTCTGTTGTTAGGGCGCAATTCAGGCATTTCTTAGTAAGGCATAAGTCTGGCATTCCTTAGTAGGGCATGCCTGTGCATTCCCTGCTCAGATGTCAAGTCGACATTCCTTAATGGGGTGCAATTCTGGCATTACTTAGTAGGGCATAAATCAAGCATTCCTTACTAGGTCTTGCCTGCGCGTTTCCTACTCAGGCGGAAGTCGGGCATAGCTTGACAGGGCGCAATTCAGGCATTACTTAATAGGGCACAAGTAGGGCATGCCTGAGTTTTCCCTCATCAGGCCCGAATCAGGAGTTCCTGAATAGGGCATACCGGAAAGCTCCCTGATACGCCAGGTTGACCGGATCCAATTTTCTACTTAGGCAGTTATAGTGAAAGTGATATTCTACTTTGAGCTTTTCCTTTACCAAATTAAAGTGTAGACTGATTACGATATTATTTAAGGATTTAATTTTCGAGAAATGTGTGTTAAAATTATGTTGCAATACGAAATTAAAATCATTACAGTTGGACACATGGTTCGGCCGACCGAAGAAATCCGTACGCGGGAGTGGGTCGCGTGGCTATTCGGGCAGTAACACCATGCCGAGGCCACACTCCGGTGACGATATCAACGAGATCGAGCAACAGCGTTGCATCATCGAAAGGATGGACGAAGAGACGGTGAACGATAGATTTGAGGAAATGTTGGTGCGTACACGTCGCATATATTATATATTTTACGTGTTCTAATAGCTTATAGATATACTTTTTTCTAGTATGACAATAAAATATGCAGTTAATATATATATTTATTTTTTAATATCAAATAAACAATGGCTAATATAAAGCCGAGCTAGGTATCATTTGCTAACAATAGAATCAAATAATATGATCCATATCAATAGTTTTAAAACCGTACGTTTCGACATTTAATAAGATCATCTTCAGTGTTATTATAATACATAAGATAAATTACAAAGTTATCAAAATCACAAAACATTGTTACTTGCTACACAATAAAATGCCACAAGATATTCTTCATCACACATCGCGAATTCAAATATCCAATCTGATCATGCACATTACAATTACAAGTAATTGACTCGCCTTTAAGCACAGATCAACTTAAGAAATATTATTATGATTTCAAAACCATTGTATACGTATTACGTCCTGCCCTCCGCAAGAATATAATTTTGTTTTTTTTTTTGCGAATATTTTTGTTGTTTTTATCTTTTCATTTCGCGCTGAGTTATTTTTCGTATCTCACATCGTCTATCTAAAATATTTCTATCTGATTAATTACGAATATTCCGTATTGAGAAACCTACTCAATCGGCGATGCGCGATTCTCTCGTGTCGACACCACATGACGTGCGTGCCGCGAGAGCTAATCGGATCACCTGTGAGGCGCGTGCCGATGCGTTGCGAGGAGATTCTAGGTAGAATAACTCCGCGTAGAATTAAAGAATCGTTTTTATACGTTATGACGATCATGTCATTACTATCCTACGCGAGATTTAGGAAAATTAATTTAATCGAAACGCCTCAACGCCTATAATCCGTCGAAGTAAGAATAAGCTATTGCGCACCAATCACGGCCCGCGATGCGCGTGTCGCTCGTCGTTCCGAATTCTTAGCGGGATTTCAGCCGCCCTGGCCGAAAATATTATTGATTTTGAAGTTTCGCATTGCGATTTTGTTTATTGTTTTTTGGCCATCGTGACCGCTTTAATTTACTCGAAATTGATAATTAAACGCGAATTAGTCGCGTTAGCGCGCGCCGACCAACCGAGAGTCGAGGAAGGAGCAGCGCGGACCACGGAGAAGGACTCGAAACTTAGTTTACTAATAACTTTAAATTTCTAATTAACGCAGAAATAATTCGATTTCTCAGTTTTAAATTAAGTTCACGTAAATCATACCGAGTTTTAGTCCGGTATAAATAATATTTCGGGGAGAAAAGTTCTTTTTTCACATTCGTCACGTAGGCCCAATTCACGCTCCCTCTCCCTCCTGACTCGCGAGCGCCACTGACTGGCGTTTATATAAACGGGGCGAAAACCGAGCCCGGTTTCATTTTTCTTGATCGACTCACGGTCAATCACGGCCGAATTGGCGAAAGGATCAACTGGAATATCTCTAAATAATAATAATAATAATATAGTATATTCAAGAAAAGAAAGTATGAATAACTCATTTCAAGCTAACCTGACTCTCCTCCTTTTTCCTCACCCCTCGGGCTGACTGCGCTCGTAGGAGCTGCTCAGCTTTTCCGTCTCTCCAAGACTAACTGCGCTCGAAGGAGCTGTTTAGCTCAATTCCTCTGAGTCGGACTAACTGCGCTCGTAGGAGCTGCTTAGCCTGTCCTTTCTCAGGATTGACTGCGCTTGTAGGAGCTGCTCAATCCTTCCTTCCATTTCTATCTATTTCTGCAATAATTTTTTTTTCGTACATGAGCTACCAAACCGCGTTAGTAATACAATGAAATACCTTTTTCAATAGAATGACCAAACGAGGGATCCGCGTCAATGTAATCAGCGTGTCAGCTAGTTCCGTATTAAAAAAATTTAAACTTTAACATGGCGTTATATTCTACTTTCATTCAATCCACTCCTCTATCCCCTCCCGAAGGGTATGAAGTGATGAAACGGCTCAAATTGCTCGGAACCATAATAAATTTCCTTGACAAATGAACATTAACTATTCTGACATTTGTTTCAATTACAATTAATCGCTGAAGCATTAAGACCAATGGCCAATTCAACAAAAATTTATAGATTGTTCAATCAGATAATTTATGATGTCGCATATTTACAAGGAACAATTCTGAATTCCATTTTTGGGAGAATATTAATTACCAATTTAAATTCTAAATCAATTATATTAAAGATTTCTAAGGGATTCAGATAGCATGCAATACGCCGGCGCTAGCGGTCTCATAGTTTGTCGCTCGACCTGAGACGCGCTCGCATTCTGATTATACCATCCCTACTCTGGTAAACATTTCACCACTCATCCAGTATCCTGCTCGCCCGCCGCACTCGACCGTCTTTCGCTCCCCACTCTACATCCAGCAGCGTCGCGGCCCCAAAATATGACGCAGGAATATTTAATTCTTAATATTGGTTTCCTGAAAAACTCGCGACGGTGGCGTGACATGACACGATAATTCATATTATGATTAATTGGTGACATGGGTGGTGGATTGTCTCTCAGAGAGATAACATTTAATATCTCTGCTGTGGTTCCGTGTCAAAAGAAATCGTTTATTCATTTAAATAGATACACTTAGTTCTGTTGTATACACTTAGATAAGTTAAGTTTAATGAAATAATTATATAGTTTATTTGTATTAATGTGTTCCTGCCGCGTCTAACATGACACTACGATATCGCGTAGGGAACTCGATTGCCCTGATTTGTTTCTTCTTGACCGCGCCTAGGGGTGTTCGCAAGTCACCCTGAGTCAAGAGATTTGTCTGTTGGTGATCAGATTTAACCGCGACGACGCCTAGGGGTAACCCTGAGTCGCGGTAACGTACACATACCCGTATGATTAAATTCTCGACGAAGAACTAGTTTCTCGAAATTTATCCACGACCGTTCGGCAGCTCGATACTCGATGGAATGAATATTGGATTCCGTTGTGCCTCCCATCAGATCTCGATCTCCTTCCTGATTGGTTGTTCACGAAATATGGACGTCGCGGGTCAGCGGTGTCGGCATTCTGGACAATCGTAAAGAAATCGTGATTTCAAACGTGCCGACGTCCGTTTAGATCTATGCCGCCTTCCGCGACTTCGCATAAATCGAATTGTCGACTTTGAGATATTGTATACGTGCATGTGTACGTACGAATAATACATATGTGTGTCCATTAAGATTGTTGTGCACTAAGATTGTGTAGAGCTTTACGCAACAGGTGGGATGTTCAAGCAATAATTTAGAAACGCGAAAATATTTAAATCCGTTACACCTCGCGTCGTAACATAATTGGTGACAGCGCTGGGATATCACGCGAACCGCTGCATCTTAATTCAATAATTTACAAACGCGGAGATATTTACATTGTTACCTCCGTCAGGTCGTAACATATGTTAAAAATTACAAAGTATTGTAAAGTTAAATAAATGTATATAACTGTACATGTTAAGAAAACTACGTGTTAAGAAAACTACAAAGTTATTATATTACAAAGATGACAAAACATATTGCTATAAAATTTGTTTCGTTGTTTCTTTTTTGATAACTTTATAATTTATTTTATGTCACACCGAGGATGGTTATATTAAAAGTTAAAACGTATAGTTTTATCATTAATGACATGGATCGTATTATTTAACTGTATTATTAGCAAGAGACACTTAGCTCTTGTTTATTTTATATTAAATTTATATATGCATTAAAATTATAGAATATTTTAAGAATTTGAATTGTTAATATTTTTCACTTTATGTGTTTCGTATCGATAGAACGCACAGTATTCAGTAATTATTAAGTAATGAGGTATTTTGTATGGAATGATATCTAATAAATAGTAGAAGTTTTATCATTACTATTGTGTTTAGGCTAATATGAATCTAACAGAAGAAAAGAAGGAACCATTGCGCCAGCAATCGGATTCGAAGAAGAAGGAGATGCTGGTTTTGCATTACAAGGGTAGCATACAGGAGAATCGATCAAAATTCGACAAACCGGCGGATTACATACAGTACTTGGCGCAGCCTGATTTGAGCGTCAATAAGATCTACAACTGCATTGAGTCTCTCAGGATCGCGCTTACTAACAATCCGCTCAGCTGGGTACAGGAATTTGGTACCAAGGGTCTCAAGCAGGTTCTGGCTACTCTCAATGAATGTTATCGAAAGTAAGTGAGTTCCACGTGTTCAAATAAAGTGTCCCATAGCAATTCGAATGCAGAACTTATTCTAACATTGGTATTATTCTATTCCAGTGCCTTCATATATTACGATAGGTAATTCATGTAAGAGTACTATTCGCTTGAATGTCGTTTTTTAATGATATTTATATTACGTTGATTTCTTAACTGCTTATATTGTATACGAACGAAGTTTTACTAGTAATATTATAAACAGTTTAATTTTGTAAAATTTTCGTATACTGCGAAAAAGTTTAATTTGAGAATTACTTCATTTACGCTGCTCAATTAGCAAAATATTCTTAATTTTCACTTTATTATCACTTCAGTTTTGCATGATGCTTATAGCAGAATTTATTACAAGACCTGTGCTGCTATGAATTTATTAAAATTTGAAATTCATATTAATCTTTATTAATTAATGAAAAATTTGTTTTCCCTTAGTGATAACCGTTATGAGCGAATACAATACGAATGTATTCGCTGTTTAAAGGCTATTATGAATAATACCGTTGGTATAAAGGAGATGTTGGCCCATCACGAGGCCCTTACCATTGTGGCCAGGTCATTGGAGCCGACGAAACCATCTGTAATGTCCGAAGCTGTAAAGTTACTAGGCGCGGTGTGCCTCATATCCAGCGATAGTCACAAAAAGGTTTTAGATGCTGTTACTATGAATGGCGAATTCAAAGGTCGTGAAAGATTTCTGCCAATCGTACAAGGTTTGATGAATAAGAAGAACGAAAATTTAAGGGTATGTTTTATTTATTTCTTTATTTTTTATTAGACTTGTGCGATTTTAATCATTGTATAAATAATTTTTTTATGATAGTTTTTATGATTGAAAATCAAATAAAAAATGTAACGTTATCTTACTCTAGAAATATTAATCTTTTCTATATGTACAATTAAAATACAATACTTTAAATACGAAACGCCACTGCGGTCTGAATGTTAAGATGTTGAACTGTTATATATATATTCATTTAAATAAATTAATTTCAGAAATTATAATTACGTGCCGATATGGTCGTCGGACTTTCAACGCAATATATATATCAATCTGAAATATTAATAATCCCCCCAAAATCCCCAAATTTAATCTTAAAAAACTGTAATAAAAACTTATTGGGAAAAATATTGCCTCGGCCGGGAGTCGAACTCGGATCTCTTGCATTCCGTGCGAGTGTCCTAGGAGCGTCGTAGGACGCTCGCACGGATTGCAAGAGATCCGGGTTCGACTCCCGGCAGAGGCAATATTTTTCCCAATAAGTTTTTATTACAGTTTTTTAAGATTAAATTTGGGAATTTTGGGGGGGATTTTATTAATATTTCAGATTGATTGCGTTAAAAGTCTGACAACCATATTGGTACGCAATTATAATTTCTGAAATTAATTTATTTAAATGAATATATATAATAGTTCAACATCTTAAAATTCAGACCATAGTGGCGCTTCGTATTTAAAGTAATAATGTTTCTAACATAAACGGTCTTATTTCCAAAATTATTATAAAATACAATAATTTTATTGCATTGTTAAATTAATATAATATTTGTATAAATTATTATAAATCAAGTAAAAAAACTAATCAAGTTTATTTAACGACGATTAGTGTTAAATAATCTTGTATTACTTATTGCAATACAGCCTAAAAATTTTCGACGAGTTATGTGATTTTTTTATAAAAACGAAAAAGTAAATAATTTAATATAAAATTTATTTTTATTTTTATATTATTTTCATATTACAGGTAGTATGCCTTCAACTCATAAACTCGATAATATCATCCGCGGAGGATCTAGATTTTCGCTTACATCTTAGGAACGAGGTAATGCGAGTAGGTCTAGCCGATATTCTCGAAATGTTAGAGAAAGATGAGTCGGAAGACTTGGCTACGCATTTGAAGATTTTTAATGATCACAAAGAGGAGGATTACGAGGAATTTGTACAGAGATTTGACAACGTACGTTTAGAATTAGACGATGTTAACGATTGCTTTGAAGTAGTCAAAAATATGGTAATGGATACCTCCGCCGAACCATACTTTCTATCAATACTTCAACATCTTTTATTTATTCGAGATGATGCTCTGGTTCGGTAAGTATATACACTTGTACAGTCGCATTTATTTTTATTATTGCGATTTAAGTAATCAATATGTATATTTGGTATTTATTATCCTTATTAACTAACTCTTTATTTTCTTTTTTTTTTCTCATTTTTTAGACCGGCATATTATAAATTGATAGAGGAATGTATATCGCAAATTGTGTTGCATCGTTCAGGCTGTGACCCAGATTTCAGCGCGACAAAACGCTTCCAGATTGATGTACAACCGTTGATCGATATCCTAGTCGAAAAGTCACGGGCCGAGGAAGAACGCCGATTAGTAGAAGTGATGCAAAAGTTAGAGGAAGCTATAGCTAGTAGACAAGAAGCCGAAGCGAAACTTCAGCATGCGGAAAACAAGATCAAAGAACTGGAGCAAGGAACAGAGAAACCTGAAGGTTTCGTAAGTATACATATGATAGATCTATAGGGTATATCTTAAACAGCGTCCAGTAAACGAAAAGATTAAAAGCGTTTTTTCTGATAAAAAATTGAGCCATTTTTTTCTGCAATATTCAATGAAGCCGTTATTACCGAGTTAGTATAATCGGTGCCGTCCTTTAGACGGGCATACATGCCTGGTAGTGAGCGCTTTACCCTGCGCCGCTACGTTACTATATCTTTACAGTTAATGTGCAATATTTTCACGCATCGTAATGATACGAAAAAATTTTTTTTTGTATTAAAAATTATATTCCTTCTCTGCGAGGATTAGATTAGAACCATCTTTCAAGAAAATTTCGACAAGGAATAAAATTCTTATCAAATCGTATTAGATTATAGTTTACATAAAAAACCTTTAATCTTTTTGCATACAAATTATTTAAAATTTTTTCTTTATCAGTTTAAAACTCTACGTCTTCTTTTACATAGATACTTTTACATTATCTTTTTCTTTTTAATTGAATTATCTTTTCTGTACTTTTCTTATAAAAATCATTCTCCACAATCATCTATTACAGATGACTTGATGAATATTAATCAGCAATTTAAGTCATCTGTAGAAATAGATGGTTGTGGAGAACGATTTTTATAAGAGAATTGTAGAATATAAAAAAATCCATTACTTAAAAAGTTTCTACAAAAAATGTAAGAATGTTAAGAAAACATGTAATAAAATAGAAAATAATTCAAATTTATCTAATAATATGAACCGATTTTTATTATCAACATTTTGAGATTTGGATAAGTAGAAAAAATGAATTCTGTTTTATGTAAAATTATTTTTTTAAACAACTTTATTCTTCAGAAATTTTTGCGTCAACATTTAAATCTTAAAATTATTTAATAAATTTTCTTTTGAGTGGTTTCGTCTCACAAGTAAACATACCTTTCCGCTACTCGCCGAATTTAATAAAACTTAGTACATTTGTAGAGCACACGAAAATAATAGACACGTATTTTTTTATATCGGCAATGGTGCAGGATTAAAGGTACAAACTCTTATAGTAATAAGCACGAATATTTAATTTCTTGTAGGGATGCACCGGCTATCCGAAAAGCATCTGATTTTCGATATTATCCGACTTATACTTTTTTACTATCCAACCGGATAGTCGGATATCATTAGTATCCGAGAATATATCCGGTTAAAATTTGATATCATTAAATTGTTGATTTTTTATTACACAAATGTTTTAGAAATAAGTATGTACATTCATAACGCTATAATATCTTATATATTGTTGCAAAATCACAATTTTTTTCTCTATAAGCTTTTTTATTTTTTTTAAAGGCATTTTTCCGGATTCCGGTCGGATATCCGGAAAATGTTGGATATCCGACTCGAAGAAATTGCTTTCTCGGATATCCAGTATCCTGTATCCTGTGATTTTACGATCCGGTGCATCCCTAATTTCTTACATTTTAGTTCACTCTATTACTGCTACTTCTGAATTTTAAAGAGTCTTTCATGTTTCCTGAAAGCAAATCGAGTAAAAAAATGTAGAATTTAAAATGGCAGACCCAATATAATGACCTACTGAAAGAGAAACACTTATCTCGTTCTTTGTCGAACCCAGGAATAATTGACGAGGATGTGGTGAGAGTCCCCTTCGATTTTTTAATTTTTGTTTTTTATTTAAAAGATTTTTTAAAATAATTTTTTTGTATTTTTACAATTTTTCCAATTTTTTGTTTACTGTTAGGCCACTTCTTACCTATGTCTATTTTTTTTAGTTTTTATTCTATACCGATGTGAATCTGGCGCCCAACTTTATCAAAATTAAAAATTAATACCATAGGGCGTTTGTACTTCGTTTGTACCCGTTTGTACCTCCCTTATTTTTGTTTGTACCTTAAACAGTAAACAAAAAATGAAATATAAAAAATGGTCAGCGCCCAACTTTCATATTTTTTAATTTCATTTATTCCATTCGAAAGAAAATCGTTTGTACCCGTTTGTACCTCCTTTACTTTCGTTTGTACTTCAAAGAGTTCGGAGATACAGCGCTTTTCAATTTTTGTGCAACCCTTATATAGCGAAATTCGCCAATTTTAAAGATATCGAAATGGGACCAACGGCATTCGAAAGAGAATCGTTTGTACCCGTTTGTACCTCCCTTACTTTCGTTTGTATCTCAAAGGGCTCGGAGATACAGCGTTTTCAAAATTTCGGAAATACGCCAAGAGGGGAAGTCGGCCAATTTTTAAGATATCGAAATGGGACCAACGGCATTCGAAAGAGAATCGTTTGTACCCGTTTGTACCTCCCTTACTTTCGTTTGTGCCTCCAAGGGTTCGGAGATACAGCGTTTTCAAAATTTCGTAAATACGTTAAGAGGGGAAGTCGGCCATTTTTAAAGATATCGAAATGGGACCAACGGCATTCGAAAGAGAATCGTTTGTATCCGTTCGTACCTCCCTTACTTTCGTTTGTACCTCCAAGGGTTCGGAGATACAGCGTTTTCAAAATTTCGGAAATACGACAAGAGGAGAAGTCGGCCAATTTTCAAGATATCGAAACGGGACCAACGGAATTCGAAAGAGAATCGTTTGTACCCGTTTGTACCTCTCTTACTTTCGTTTGTACCTCAAAGGGTTCGGAGATACAGCACTTTTTAATTTTTGCGCAACCCCTATATAGCGAAAATCGCCAATTTTTAAAATATCGAAATGGGACCAACGGCATTCGAAAACGATTCTCTTTCGAATGTCGTTGGTCCCATTTCGATATCTTGAAATTCGGCCGACTTCCCCTCTTGGCGTATTTCCGAAATTTTGAAAACGCTGTATCTCCAATCCCTTTGAGGTACAAACGAAAGTAAGGGAGGTACAAATGATTTTCTTTCGAATGCCGTTGGTCCCATTTCGATATCTTAAAAATTGGTGATTTTCGCTATGTAGGGGTTGCGCAAAAATTGAAAAGCGCTGTATCTCCGAACCCTTTGAGGTACAAACGAAAGTAAGTGAGGTACAAACGGGTACAAACGATTCTCTTTCGAATGCCGTTAGTCCCATTTCGATATCTTTAAAAATGGCCGACTTCCTCTCTTGGCGTATTTCCGAAATTTTGAAATCGCTGTATCTCCGAACCCTTTGAGGTACAAACGAAAGTAAGGGAGGTACAATCGGGTACAAACGATTCTCTTTCGAATGCCATTGGTCCCATTTCGATATCTTAAAAATTGGCGATTTTTGCTAAATAGGGGTTGCGCAAAAATTGAAAAGCGCTGTATCTCCGAACCCTTTGAGGTACAAACGAAAGTAAGGGAGGTACATACGGGTACAAACGATTCTCTTTCGAATGCCGTTGGTCCCATTTCGATATCTTAAAAATTAGCTAAGTTTGCTATATAGGGGTTGCGCAGAAATTGAAAAGCGCTTTATCTCCGAGCCCTTTGAGGTACAAACGAAAGTAAGGGAGGTACAAACGGGTACAAACGATTCTCTTTCGAATGCCGTTTCGTTGGTCCCATTTCGATATCTTAAAAATTGGCGAATTTCGCTATATAGGGGTTGCGCAAAAATTAAAAGCGCTGTATCTCCGAACCCTTTGAGGTAAAAACGAAAGTAAGGGAGGTACAAACGGGTACAAACGATTCTCTTTCGAATGGCATAAATGAAATTAAAAAATATGAAATTTGAGCGCTGGCCATTTTTTATATTTCATTTTTTGTTTATCTGTTTGGTGTACAAACGAAAATAAGGAAGGTACAAACGGATACAAACGAAGTATAAACGCCCTATAGTATTAATTTTTAATTTTGATAAAGTTGGGCGCCAGGTTCACATCGGTTTATTATGTACTCTTTACAGAAATGATATTAAAAAAACAATTCTTGTATGCATAAAGATTTTGTATACCAACCGCATTTTATGACTGCTATATTATTACACATTAATACTGTTCCGGAATTATCGTTAATTTAAAAATATTTTCCGGGACGACAAGTCAATAGCTCATCGACACCGTTCAAAACACGCGTATATCTCGCTCCTGTTTTAACCATGCTGTCAATCTCAGATGGCACGCGATCCCCCTTGCGCGACACCCGAAAAGCTAACTATCGCGCATACGTTCCGCGTGCGAGATTTCAGTTCGCTTCCCGATCAGATCGATACGGATCAATAATAGTTATTCGTGCTTCTCAAATCTGAGTCTGAGCCTTAAAGCGAAGCGAATCACACCAATTTGTCGTCGCGTATCACCATTACCATGTCACGTAAAGTTAATGATATACGCGTACCGCGAAGGTATTCTGTGAGCAAGAATTATCTGCGTAGCCGGCGAGATTTGCCGGTCTCATTACTGCTCGCCATATAGATTCCATTGCTAGCTGCGAGAAATTACTTGACGTCGCGCAGAGTGCAAATTACCGGTGCACGCATCGAAACGAGTGGATCCATTATCGGCTTGCGAGTATCACCTATCGCCTGTTTCGGACACATTTGAATTTGACTCGACAATAAAAGTTTATTCGTTATCACAAAGAGAATCGTCGTTATTACAACCGCCTTGGCGAACGAGCCTTTCTTACAAGGTGACACCAGCGTCACGAACACACAACAAATACGAACAAAAATATAAAAAAGAACACAGAATAAAAAATAAAAAAATCGACATAGCTAAGAAGTGGCGTAGCTGTAAACAAAAAATTGAAAATTATAAAAATATAAAAAAATTATTAAAACAAAAAAAATATAAAATATAATAATAATATAAAAATATAAAATAAAAAAAAATGAAGTAGAAATAGACTCTTGCCACCTCCTCGTCGGTTATTCCTGGATTCGTCAAAGAGCGATATACAATTGTTTCTTTTTCAGCAAGTAGCCATATTGGGTCTGCTATTTTGAATTCTAAATTGTTTATACTAAATTTGCTTTCAGGAAACACGTGAAAGCCTCTTATCATCTTTAAAATTTAGAAGTAGCTGTAATAGAATGAGCTAAAATGCAAGAAATTAGGTACTCGTGCTTATTACGTACTATAAGGATAGTTTGTACTCTTAAACTTGTACCATTGCTAATATAAAAAAATACATGTCTATTATTTCCATCTCCTCTATAAATATACGAAGTTTAAATTCGGCGACTCACGGAAAGGTAGATTTATTTGTCAGTGGGGTATATGAAGTTAGCATCCCAACTATAGTACTCAGGAGTTCTGATTAGAGTTCTCACTTTCGTTTAACGAGACGAAGAAAGTTCCCCATAGTTTATAACGAGAGTTCCGCTTAATAACCATTTTTTAATAATTTTCAAAAAATGGGTTGCTAACTTGTCGAAATTCAAGATTGAGTAGTTCTGAGCGGCTTAATAGCTTTATTTTATTAATATCTAGAATTTCTTATGTATAAGAGATAAATCCAATCGATGAAAGAAGAAAACAAATTTTTTGAAAATTTTCATCAACCTAACAAATGTTGCGTATCTCACAAAACGTTGGTCCAATCGCTTTGACCCTAATAGGGTTATTGAAAATTTTTTGAGAGTACTAAGTAGTTTTGATTGGAATTCTAGACAGTTCTCGACGAGTTCTGTCGAAAAATATTAGGACTTAAAGCGATTGAACCAACGTTTTGCGAAATATGCAACATTTGTTGGATCCTCGAAAATTTTCAAAAAAAAATTTTTTTTTATTGATCGGATTTGTCTCTTATGTATCAGGAATTCTAGATATTTACAAAATAAAGCTATTAAACCGCTCAGAACTATTTGATCTTGAATTTCGATAAGAAGTTAGCACCCCTATTTAAAAAAAATGGTTATTAAACGAATCTCGCGTTAAAAACTACAGAGAATTCTTCGCCTCGTTAAAAGGAAGCAGGAACTTTAATCAGAACTATTGTATCTAAAAATTTATTTTTCAAAAATTTTTTATTTTTTATTTTTCTAAATTTTTTTTATACATCCGGAACTCTGGATATTGATATTCATGAAATGAAGCTATTTAGCCGCTCAAAACTATTCGATCTCGATTTTCGATAAGAAGTTAGCACCCCATTTAAAAAAAAATTATTAAAAAATAGTGTGGGGATCTGATATCTCTACAAATGCATGCGAATTTGAACTACGCGCGCTCTCTATGCTCTTCCCTCATGAATGGCGCGGGCGCTAGAGTTAAGGCGACGATCCCACGAGAAGGAGCTTTGGCAGATACAATATGAAGTATGAAGAGGGTCTTTTGAAGAGAATAGAGAGACAGACGTGCCCGTGTGAGAGAGGATCTTTTGAAGTTAACGAGTGCCATATTAACGCCTACAGTTCGATACCCACATCCGTTAGGATCTCTCCCAGATCCTACATAATTTGGAGGCTCGTCCGGGATCGAGCTAGGCTAGAGTGGCAAAAGGAAAAACACGAAGTGTGACAAGAACGACGCTCTGCACGAGAACGACGAACGACGCTCTACGCGAGGACGAAGAACGACGCCTTGCACGAGGTACGACGACGACACTTCACACCAAGTGCGACGAGAACGACGCTCTACGCGAGGGTGAAGAACGACGCCTTGCACGAGATATGACGACGACACTTCACACCAAGTGCGACGAGAACGACGCTTCGCACGAAGTGTGACGAGGAACGACGCTCTACGTGAGGACGACGAACGACGTCTCGCACGAGGAAGACGACGCCGAGTAGTGAGCGACGACGACGCTACGAGGGAAATAACGACAAAGAAGACGAAGGACAAAACGAGACGAAAAGACGAAAAGAATAAGGTGAAGACGAGAGACGAAAAGAGAAAGACGCAACGAGTGACAAAAGAGAAAAGACGTGACAAAAAGACAAAGAGGTCAAAGGAAGAAAGAGAATAAGGGAAGTCTGCCATCTTGGCGGGAAGTTGGTGGAGAAACATTCGAGAAGGTTGTCAAACGTGAGTATCGGCCATTTTGGAAAACCAAAGACGATTAGACATTAACGATAAACGATGAAGACGCTCGGAAAGATTAAGCCAATCGCCGACAAGGTACGAGCGTCGTCGCGCCCAGCCGTATACGCACTGTATAAATTTATATTCGAAAAAGATGGGGATCGTACTAGTCGCAACCGTAATTTCGGTGGTTTCGATTTCGACAATGCTTCAGATGAATTTCATGCAAAGTTGGAATACTCTGCCATTTTATCAGTAGGTGACCTGACATCTATATGTAATATCCTTGGCTTGAGCTACGTCGGCGCCAAGGAGGAACTACGACAGAGAATTATACGAGCGCTCGTGAACATTAAAACACGTGCACACGACAACGATGTAGAAACCGAAGAAGAATCGGAAAGGGAGCCCGATGAGTTGCAGCAAGGAGGATACCGAACAAAATGACGATGTGAAAAATCGGCGAACAGGCGACGAAATAAATACTTCGTCATCGGTCGTTAGTAGCACTGACTCCGAGGCCGGCGAAAGAGATTTGCCAATAAAGAGACGACAAAAGAGTACGAAGATTACTTTCAATTTCAAAGACGTTGAAGACACTATCCGTACATTCGATGGGAACGACCATTATACGATTGAAAGATGGATTTCGGATTTTGAGGTGTTAGCCACTCTGTTTCAGTAAAATGATATATAGAAATTGATGTTTGGCCGCAAGTCCCTAAAAGGTGTCGCTAAAACGTTTGTACGGAGATTGAATACCGTGCAAACATGGAATAAGTTGAAAGCAGCTCTGAAGGAAGAATTCAGCTTGCGAGTGACTAGTGCAGACATCCATCGAAAGTTGACCAAAAAGAAGTTAAAGAAGGATGACAGTGTTCAAGAATACTACCTAACTATGAGGGAATTGGCGTCGCAAGGAGATTTAGACGTCGAATCAACGATACAATACATCATCGATGGTATCCCGGATGGCAGTAGCAAGATGATGTTGTATGGGGCTCAAAATTATAGCGAGCTCAGATTCCGCCTCTGGACATACGAGAAGATACAAGAACGAGGAACTACAGCCATGAAGAATAATCCGAGCAAAGAAGTGGCAAACAAAGCAAACAAAGCAAACAAAGCAAACAAAGACGATGGTGACCGATGAACCAAATCTGGGAAAGAGGAAAAGAAGACAACAAAGCCAGGGAAACGTTGCTGCAACTGTGGCGAAAGCGGACATAGGTCGGACAAATGTAAATTTAGAGATAAAGGGAAAAAATGCTTTCATTGTAATAACTTTGGGCATGAGGCCAAAAATTGTCCTAATAAAAATAAGTTCGACACTACGCAGGTAATGTCAAATATTCTTGTTAAAGTCGTCGATGTGAATCGGATGTTTAAACAGGTTATAATCGAGAATAAGAGTTTATATGCATTGTTAGATACCGGTAGCCATCTCTCTTTAATGAGAGAGGATGGTTTTAAGACTATTAAAACATCGAAATTGCGTGAATCAGAAGTCCTTTTAACGGGTATCGCACAGGGTCGAGTAAAGACGCTCGGTTATTTCCAATCAACGGTCACAGTAGATAATGTAAATTTTCCGTTAGCATTCCATGTTCCGTCCCAAGTCCTGAATGTTGATGTAATTTTAGGCACTGACTTTACTACTGAAAGAGAAAGAGATTGTCGAAAATCAAATAAATGAGTGGGTAAGCGAAGGAATCATCGAGCCGTGTTCGTCTGAATATGGGAGCCCTGTAGTGCTTGTAAAAAAGAAAAACGGTTCTTATCGGCTGTGTGTTGACTATTGAAAACTAAACCGAGTAATGATTAAGGATAAGTATCCGCTTTCAATAATCGAAGATCAAATTGATCAATTATCTGGGGCTCGCATATTTAGCACGTTAGACCTTAAGAACGGATTTTTTTACGTGAACGTAGCGAAACAAAGTCGTAAATATACTGCGTTTACAACTTATCAGGGTCAGTATCAATTCTTAAAAGTACCTTTTGGATTGTGCAATTCGCCACCCGTTTTCCAATGATTTGTAAACCAAATTTTCCGACCTTTGGTTAACGAAGGAATTTTACTATATCTAGACGATTTAATAGTAATTGCGCCTGATGTAGAGGACGGCATCAGACGATTACGCCAAGTTTTTCGAGTCGCAAGTGACTACAGTCTCGACATAAAAAGGTAAATGCCAACTGTTACAAACAAGAGTTGAGTACCTTGGATACATAATAGAGAACGGTACAATTCGTCCCTCTCCCGGGAAGATCCAAGTAATTTCGAATTTCCCAGAGCCGCGTACCTTAAAAGATGTTCAAAGCTTTCTCGGTCTATCGAGATATTTCAGAAAATTTATAGAATCCTACGCGATTAAAGCAAAGCCTCTGAGTGATACGTTAAGAAAGGAAAATTCGTTCCAATTTAGTGTAAAGGAAAAGAAGTCATTTGAACAGCTGAAATCAGATTTAAGTAACAGCCCAGTGTTAAAGATATTTAATCCTAAGTTCGAAACCAAGTTACACACGGATGCGTGTAAAGATGGTCTAGGGGCAATTTTATTCCAAAAGAACTCGGAAGATAAACTACATCCGGTTTATTATATGAGTCGCAAGACGACAGAAACAGAATCTAGATATACTAGCTATGAGCTCGAAGTTTTAGCCATAATAAGGGCGTTAGAAAAATTCAGACACTATCTTTTGGGCATGCGATTTAAGATCGTAACCAATTGTATAGCTTTCAAACAAACGTTAAGTAAGGTCAAGTTATCCGCTAAAATTACGAGATGGGCCTTGATGGTCGAGAAATTTGACGTAATCGTAGAACATAGAGCTAGTTATAGGATGAAACACGTAGATGCACTTAGCCGTTATCCGGTTATGGCAATTAGTAACGAAGATAATATTGTATTAAAGATTGTGAAGGCGCAGAAAAGCGATCCGGAACTACGAGCCATCATAGAAGTTTTAAAACAGAAACCATACGACGACTATACGATGCGAAATGATGTACTATACAAATTCAAAGACGTCCGCGAACTGCTGGTCATACCGCAGGACATGCAGAGCGAAATCATTCTGATGGCTCGTGGTCGAGGTCACTTTTCTGTAAAACGCACCGAAGAAACTATTAAGCAAGAATACTATATTCCGATGTTATCCAAAAAGATCGAAAATGTAATAGCGAATTGCGTGCCGTGTATTTTGGGGAATAAGAAGGCAGGTAAACAAGAAGGTTTCCTCAACCCATTATCTAAAGGCGATTTACCTCTACATATACCAGGTATGTAAATATGAAACCGGAATTTACCAATAGATGGCCATAGCTGTCAACGTAGTTGCCGTCAGACCGCGTCATAGACGCCATTTCCTTGTTCTAACATCTGACAAAGATTTTCAACTCACAACAATACGAGTTTCATACAACAGTATAGTTTGTAATAGCGTTGAACTGAATGTCGAATTTTGTGCCTGGAAACTACGATTTGCGGACAGCATTGATTTTCTGTTACCCTTTGAAGAAAACTGCTGCAGAATCGAATGCTTGTCGAAGCTTACGGTGAGCATGCTCTTGGTAAATCACAGTGCTTTGAGTGGTTTAAAAAATTCAAAAGTGGCGATTTTGACGTGAGAAACGAAGAACGTGGAAAACCACCGAAAAAGTTTGAAGACAGCGAATTGCTGCATTATTGGATGAGGATGACGCTCAAACTCAACAACAACTCGCGGATCAATTGAATGTGACACGAGAAGCTGTCTCCATACGTTTGAAATCCATGGGATAGATCCAGAAGATGGGAAAATGGGTTCCACATGAACTGAATGAAAGACAGCAGGAAAACCGAAAAACCATTTGCGAAATGCTGCTCGCCAGGTACAAAAGAAAGTGTGACTGGCGATGAAAAGTGGATATATTTTGAGAATCCTAAGCGTAAAAGATCATGGGTAACTCCAGGCGAACCATCGAAATTGACTGCAAGGCCAAATCGCTATGGACGGAAGACAATGCTCTGTGTTTCGTGAGATCAGAAAGGTGTGATGTATTATGAGCTGCTAAAACCTGGCGAAACCGTTAATACTGGACGCTACCGACAACAAATGATCAATTTGAATTAAGCTTTGCGTGAAAAACGACCGGAATATCAAAAAAGGTAACACAAAGTGATTTTGCTTCATGATAATGCACCATCACACACAGCAAAACTGGTCAAGGAAACGATTGAGACGTTTGGTTGGGAAATACTTTCATATGCGGTTTACTCACCAGACTTGGCTCCGTCCGATTATTACTTATTTGCATCGATGGGACACCCACTTGCTCAGCAGCGCTTCATTTCTTACGAAGATGTACGAAAATGGCTA
>NW_017296333.1:14114-17276 GCF_001594075.2 Trachymyrmex cornetzi | reverse complement strand
CAGACAGGTGGGAAAAATGTATAGCTAGCGATGGGCAATACTTCGAATAAAATATTTTTTATCATTTTCATGCAATAAACATGTATTTTCTATTAAAAAATTCCGGTTTCATATTTACATACCTGGTATATCATTTGGACCACTTGGGACCATTGGAATCGACTAGCAAAAAGTACAATCATGTATTAGCTGTAATTTATAGCTTTACTAAGTTTTGCTGGTTGTACTCTACCAACTCCACGACGTCTAGGGAGATGATTGTAAAACTGCAGTTGCAAAGTCAAACATTTGGAAATTCAGCTAGCATTATAACCGACAGAGCTACCGCGTTCTCTTCTTTAGAATTTCAAAATTATTGCGAGGAAGAAGGTATCAAACATTCCACGACCACAACTGGTCTACCGCGAGCGAACGGACAAGTAGAGAGGCTTAATCGAACGATTATCCCATTTTAACTAAGCTGGCGATGGATGAGCCTACGAAATGGTATAAATATGTACCTAAAGTTCAACAGACTGTAAACTCTACTTTTCATAGAAGCATGACCCCGTTCGAACTGTTGACCGGAGTTAAAATGAAACAAAAGGACGACTTAACTGTTAAAGATGCCATAGAGAAAGAATTCCGATTATAGTTTGAGCAGGATCGTGATCAATTACGAAAACAGGCTAAGGAGTAAATCCGTAAAGTGCAAGATGAAAATCGTAAAACATATAATTTGAGAAGACGCGAGCCGGCTAAATGTAGAGTTAAAGACTTAGTTGCGATTAAAAGAGTGCAGGTAGGACCTGGCAAGAAACTTTGCGCCAAATACCTTGGCCCCTATAAAGTTGTGCGAGTTAAATCAAACAATTCTTACGATGTTGAGCGCGAGGTGCCTGGCGAAGGCCCTAAGAAAACAAGTTCATGCGCTGAATACATGAAGCCTTGGTCTTCTGCGTTGTAGTCATCTGGGACAGATGCCTTTTCAGGACGGCCGAGTGTGGGGATCTGATATCTCTACAAATGCATGCGAATTTAAACTACGTGCGCTCTCTAGAGCTATGCTCTTCTCTCATGAGTGACGCGGGCACTAGAGTTAAGGCGGTGACCCCACGAGAGGGAGCTTTGGCGGATACAGTATGAAGTATGAAGAGAGTCTTTTGGAGAGAACAGAGACAGATGTGCGCGTGTGAGAAAGGATCTTCTGAAGTTAAGTTAACGAGTGCCATATTAACGCCTACAGTTCGATACTCATATCCGTTAGGATCTCTCCCAGATCCTACAATAGTTATTAAGCGGAACTCTTATTATAAACTATAGCAAACTCTTTGTTTCGTCGAAAGGCAATGGAAACTTTAATCAGAACTCCCGAGTACTATATCGGGGTGCTAACTTCACATATCCCAAATACAAAAAGTAAATATACTATCATATTAGTAGAGAGAAGCTCTGCTATTAGCGTTTTGGACCCGAGTGAGTTTGCACCGATCTGGTTTGGATTAATGAGATTTTGTGGTATCGAGCATGTAACGTGTCAACCAATAGTAAAACATGCGACATCATTAATCTAGCTCAGGTTGATGCAAACCAATTTGGTTTGAAAACGCTATATACGGGGTGTCCCATTTTAATCGATCACCTCAAATATCACTTGAACAGTGCATTTTAGAGAAAAATGTTTCACACAAAAGTTTTGGGACTTTTAGTGGGATATAAAGTGGTATCATTGATTTGACCTTGGGTGGCGTTGTTAAGGTCAGGGCAAGGTCACTTTGAATTTTAAAAATGGGAGAACCTATATTTCATTACATATTCTTGCAGCTTACCTCGAGAGTTTTTCAAAACACTATAATAAAATATGTTTTCATGAAGTACTTTTTGAGTTATAAGGCTTGAAAGTTACAGTATCGCCGGCATTAGCATTACTCAAGGTGTCCAAACAATGGCTAAAACCGTTTGAATATTGTTCAGTGTCATGACCTTGATAACATTTATTAAGATTAAAACCACTGGAGATTGTTCCTCTTGACACTGAACAACATTTAAAAGGTTTTAGCCATTGTTTGGGTAATACTAATACCGGCAATACTGTAACTTTCAAGTCTTATGTATAACTCAAAAAGTACTTTTCACATGCCTTTCACTTTTTGCGATTATTTACTGACTGTCAGGAGGGATAAGGATATCTTTCGTCCATTTCTACAATTATTATAAAACGATCTCATCATTTCGTTTTGTTAAAATTGTCTTTATTTACAACTATATATATAGCACGCAACAAAAATTAACGTTTTTTAGACACAACACTTATAGATAATCAGAGAATTATATTTGACATTTATCATAAAAAGACATTCTCTGGAAGGTTCCTTAATTTTTATTCCAATCATCCTCTTTGTCACAAAAAAGGTACAATTATCAGCTTCATAGACAAAATTATCCTATTATCACATCCATAGTTCCAACAAAAAAATCTAATAGATGCTATCCACATTTTCCTAGATAACTGTTACCCTTTATCTTTCATCTTTCTTAGACTTTCTTTTCTACAATTGAACAAAGATTAAATTTCCATATGCATAATAAACATACTACACATAACTTACAAGTAAAAGATAAATATTTTACTATTCCTTATGTCAAATCTATCTCAGAGAGTTTTCTTCCGATTTCCAGTATTTCATTGTAAACTAGCTTTTACCATTCCTAACACATTAAAAAGCCTTATTAAGAGAGGAAAAGATAAGTTGGAATTTTTGTCCAACCAGAACGTTGTATATAAAATTTCCTGCGATGATTGTGAGGCAAGCTACGTTGGTCAGACCAAAAGAAAATTGAGTACATGAACATAAATCTGATATTAGAAGGAATACTGGTTCTCCCACTGTCATAACCGATCATCGTATTAATTTAGACCACAATTTTAAATGGGATAATGTCAAAATTTTAGATTGCGAGTCTTCTTATAATAAGAGATTAGTATCTGAAATGGTTCACATTAAAAGACAGAAACAAGGGCTAAATAAAATGAATGATACTGAATCATTACCTGATTTTTACTCTCAAATTATTCAATCTCTTTCTCCTTCTTAACTGTTTTCCTTCCTTTCTTACTTCTTTCCTTTCCTCTTTCATTTTTCCCTCTACTTTATTTTTCCCACTCTCATGTACCCCTTCCTT
>NW_017296333.1:3474-13816 GCF_001594075.2 Trachymyrmex cornetzi | reverse complement strand
TATTATATTTTTATACTTTGCGTTTTATTTTATATACTCAATATTATATGTTTAAAATATTTATGTACTTTTTAACAGATACGAATTATTTTAATTTACAAGTAATAACCGGAAGCACACATTGTTACCAATTACAACGTTCGCATAACTTTCAACTTATACTGAGCAAATTTTATTATATTAAACAACTGTGAGTTTTATTATATTATTGCTTGCGATTGAGAGCGAATTGTAATTTTTATATATTTTAATTTTGTAATATTTTCACCGTTCTATTTTTGTGTATTAAGGCCCCTGAGTATAGTCGCGGCGGCCATGTTGGAATCGTGACGTCAGAAGCGAGGAATGACACGTTAATTTATGCACGATGCCATTTGTAAACAGAGACAATTTGGATGAAATTAAACGATGGGTTCGCTTTAAAATACTTGTAAAAATCGATGAAAACTGTCCTTTTCTCCCTTGATAGTCAGTAAATGTTCGTAAAAGACTCGTAAAGTGAGCCTATATTCTGGCAGAAACACACGGTTTCATAACTGTTGAAACGAGTTAAATATACACTTTTACGTATAAAATTCCAAGTTAACTTTAGTTGTCATCGAAAATTACGACTTTGAGAAGTACGAAACAAGTCACATTTTCACAATTCAGCAAATAATAACGAAATGGCACCGTGCACAAATTTCGTCGTCAAAACTGGTCAAAATGTCACTTTTCCACGCCTATAAGTTCGGCCATTTATCGTGGTGTGGCGCACCACGATAAATGGCCGCAGGCGAGCACACGAACATGGGCTCGTGCTTAAGTGTGTTGCTACCGATTTTGCCAGACCGCCGTCTGATACTGTGTCGCCACCGTCAACGCAGAGTTCTTGGCTGAGTAGTCAGGAGCCTTAACATTGATAATGATCCAACAAGGATCGAAATGTTTGTTTGTGTTCTATTGTTTATTGCCGGCAAATTAAAGTTTTATATTCTGACTAAATGACATATTTATCCTGTGATTTAAAAAAAAAATTTCTATGTATAACGACTAACTCTTAGGCTCGTAGTCCTTTTTCTTTCATTTTTTTTTTAAATTAACGTATTATTTCCCGCTTCTGACGTCACGATTTAATATGGCTGTAGTGACTACTCAGGAATATTAAAATGAAAGAAAATATGTAAAGCGTTAAGGGAGGACCCCACTCTTAGCATCCAAAAATCAGTTCTAACTTCGTGAATTTTTTGGAGAAAAATGTTTAAGTTGATTGAAAAACTAATTTAAAAATCACTCACCCGCATAGCCATGTACAAATAATCCAAATTAACAACAATTGCCGCAAAATCAACAATAAGTAAAATTTTCTCAGTGTGTCATTATTAAATAAATTTTAAATCAAATTATATCGAGAAACGTGGTATGTCATGTTAACACACTAATGGTCGACAAGCGAATAAGTCATAACCGAAAAGCGTTTGAATACAAGCATGAAACATACGTAAGTCAACCTTCACGAAATTACATATTGAACAAGTCAAAAAACACAACATGTAGATTCACACCAAGCATAGACTACAAAAGATAAAGGCAGATAACATACTAATGCCAATATTCAATTTAGTTTATTAAGAATCGATATGTATGCATGATGTAAAAATTCCGTGTCGGACTGTGAATTCAAACCATTTTTCTGTAATTGTATGTGAACTATTTCGGCAATTCGTCGTTTGTATAAAAGTCGTTCATTATCCATAATTTCCACATTGTCCCAATCAAAATCATGGTTAAAATTCAATCTATGCTCAGTGATAACTGAATGATTGCTATTAGTTTTTCGGATGTCATTTCGGTGTTCTGTGATTCTCGTCTTCACTGTTCTTTTTGTCGGCCCGACGTATGATGCGTCGCAATCATTGCAGTTAATCTTATACACTACATTTCTTTTTGCCAAATTAGTAGCCGATTGGATGTCAGAAATAGTACAATACCTATTATTAAGAATCTTTCTTCAGTTTTGAATCAAGCCGATAATTTAAAAAATAGATTAGTTGAAATGTGGAGAGAAACGGTTTCCTTTTTGAAGTGCAACACGGATATCATGCTCACAAGATCTGATAAGGGAAATACGACGGTAGCAATTGGTAAAAAGGAGTACAGACAAAAGATGTTGGCATTGTTGAATGATAGAGACACTTATGAAATAGTCGAGAGGGATCGGACTAATAATTTGTCGAGGAAATTGAGGGAGTTGTTGACTAGGTGGAAGAAAAAAGAATTTATTTCTAATTATACTTACAATAATTTAAATGTAAGCGAGGGTGTGTTACCTGGAGCTTATGGACTTCCTAAAATCCATAAACCAGGTACACCCCTTAGAATTATTATCTCAGCGATGGAGAGTCCACTCTACCCTTTGGCATCTTTTTTACACAAAATAATTTACAAGGTGAGCAGCAATTCTTCCAGTCACATAAAAAATAGTTTTCATTTGACCAGCGTTCTAAGAGAGACTAAGTTTGACAGTGATTTTATTTTGATCTCACTTGACGTGGTTTCTCTTTTCACCAATATACCACTTGAATTAGCCCCGGACAGCATTTCTCATAGATGGCCTCCGATTTCAAATATTACGAACATAACTAAAGAAGAATTTAATGTATCAAAATCATGGTTAAAATTCAATCTATGCTCAGTGATAACTGAATGATTGCTATTAGTTTTTCGGATGTCATTTCGGTGTTCTGTGATTCTCGTCTTCACTGTTCTTTTTGTCTGCCCGACGTATGATGCGTCGCAATCATTGTAGTTAATCTTATACACTACATTTCTTTTTGCCAAATTAGGCACTGGATCTTTATGTGTTTTTATAAAACAATTGAGTTTATTAAGACTGAAGAACGCAAGATTGACGTTAAAATCCTTAATTATATCTCTAAATTTGTCCGAAACCTTCGTCACATAAGGAAACGAGAACCACATCTTTCTTGTGTCATCTGTACAAAATTCGTTCTCAATATTTTGTTTCAACGTTTTCCCATGTAACAAAGATTTAAGACGTTCACTTATTACATTAAATATAAAATCCATCGGATAGTCATTGTTTAAAAGTGTCTCTATAACAATAATTAAATTCTTTTTGTGATATTTAGGAACTGATAATAAGAAAGCTCTATCAACCATTCCCATAACCACGCCCTTCTTCTGTGAAAGAGGATGTTCTGACAAAAAATTTAAGTATCTACCGGAAAATGTTGGCTTATGATACCAATCAAACTCCAATCGCCCATTGCTTTTAATAATGGTAATGTCCAAGAAATTCAGTTCACTACCACCTATCTCCATCGTAAACTGTAACCTAGGGTGGAACGAGTTAAATATATTTAAAATTTCTGAGGTCTTTTCACAAGGGATACCCATGGCGATATCGTCCACATATCGGACATAGAACGGGATATGAAAACCTAGAGTATCTAAAGCTTTCCTTTCCAGGTCTTGTAGAACAATGTCAGCGATCACTGGAGACAGAGGTGAACCCATAGGCATTCCAAATTTTTGTCTGTAAATGACCCCATCAAAAGAGAAGAAAGCCGAGTTAAACACGAATCTTAGAGCGAATCTAAATTGAATATTGGCATTAGTATGTTATCTGCCTTTATCTTTTGTAGTCTATGCTTGGTGTGAATCTACATGTTGTGTTTTTTGACTTGTTCAATATGTAATTTCGTGAAGGTTGACTTACGTATGTTTCATGCTTGTATTCAAACGCTTTTCGGTTATGACTTATTCGCTTGTCGACCATTAGTGTGTTAACATGACATACCACGTTTCTCGATATAATTTGTTTTAAAATTTATTTAATAATGACACACTGAGAAAATTTTACTTATTGTTGACGGTTGTTGATTTTGCGGCAATTGTTGTTAATTTGGATTATTTGTACATGGCTATGCGGGTGAGTGATTCACTGGTAGTTTACAAAAAATTTTTTGACACATCGTGGTAACAATTATTTTTTCTTCACACACAGAATACATCTGTGATCGTTTGCCACTAGCTTTATCAATCTTGTGTCACGATTTGAAGAAGATGGAACGAGTGGTCACTCTCTAGTCTAGCTATGAAAATTAATATGACTGTATAGTTCGGATACATTGAAGATGGCTCGAAGGAAGGCTGAAACGTCTGAACAGAGTAATATGGAATAAATTCTTAACTCATCGCAAACGTCTACAGCGATTTCACTCTCATTAGCCCTTGATTATTTTCTCTTTTTTGATATTTTCGAGAGTTATTATTTTGTAATTTTAATTTAAGAATTTTATTATATATCTTTTCTAGTGTAAAATATAATTTTTTCTTCTCGTTTTAACAACAAAATGGCGGCTTTCTGATCCAATTATGGGGACACTTTCCGTGAGACGGGCTCAAGCGGTGTACACGATTTCAAACACGATTGCAAAATGGTTTAACCTATACAAACTAAAAAAAATGACATTTATACTATTATGGTTATCATCTGATGTAGAGATTTTAAATAATATTGATTTTTCTTGAAATGGCGGTGGTTTAGGAAAAAGTTGCAATTTTTTCGAAAAAAAAATCGTCTTTAATTGTCGGTTAAAAAATTACAAAATATTTTCAAAAATAAATTTGTAAAATTCACTAGTGGCTCGCAAATTACAAACATAAAAAATAAAGAACATTCAGCCACACGCAAGGTGTTTCTTGCGAATGTTATATATTTAAAATTCTTACGTTACATAAACAAATTATAGACGTTTTGACCTATATCAGGCCATCTTCAGTATATAATATAAATAATATAAAAATAATTCGCAGTCATAAGATTAAGGGGCTATACCAGTGTAAACGCTGAAAATTTGGGTGATTTTCGGTAATTTTTTAAAAGAAAAATACTTTATAAAATATTTTAAATATATAAGAGCATATTAAGCTATATTTAAACTATATTCCATAATATTTTTTATCAAAAAATATTGAAAAATGAGCGACTTATGCGCTGTCTTCGAAGGCGCCAAAAAAAAGAGTTCCTCCACTGCTGCCACGATTCCGGCCGAATGAGTAGCTGAAAAAAAAGAAAAAAAAATAAGTCGTTAAACTAGAAGGTATTTCCTATACAATGACCTAGAATTTTCAAAAAATATCAAAATTTAACAGAATGGCGTAGTTATCAAAAAAAGTTTTTTTTTTAGTAAAAAATATGGTCGTTTTTTTTAATGCCAAATCGTCAATTTTCATACAATCAAAAAAATCCTAGGTCAATGTAGAGTAAATATATTCAAGAGTACTCAGTTCAAATTTGAAGTCAATCGGATAATTGCTCTTTGAGTTACGATGGCAGCAAATTTGAAAAATGTCATTTCGAGAAAAACGCGTTTAAAAATTAAACTAACGATTTTTGCAAGATAAAATTATATTTACCATAAAAACTGCTAATCAGCTATACCTGGCCCATACAATGGACCCTCTTCCTCCTCGAATAATGCCTGCTGAGAGGCTAAAGCTTGTCTCCGAGCTGTTCGTCGCTCTTTTGAGGACGCTTCATGGCGTAGCTCCACCTGGTTAATTCGGCTGTCATCTCTCTGTATGGCATATTCTTTTGCAATAGGACCGATAATGACGTTCATTACTTGTAGCATTTTTAAAATGCTATAAAAACCATCATTAAATATTGAGACAGCAAGGAAATTAGCGAACTTGATCGTCTTCATGCCGTTGTGAAGGTGCTTTGGAGCAAAGTGCCACAACAAGCCGTTATAACTTTCATTGTTATTCTGCGTGTTTCTTCCTTTACATCGCTCTAGTAATTCCCTTGAACTCAAATCAGTATAAATAGGTTCCAAAGCTTTCGTAACATCATTGTGAAGTGGGAGATAATCATGCTTGAACTTTGACACGTCCATTCCATTAGCTTCCGCGCGGCGATATGAGCACTAGCTATTCTCACCTGCAGGGCAATTGTTGTGGTTCGGACTTTTATCTGTCGAAGACAAGTGATACAATGTAGCCCAAATTTCTTTGTACATTTCATCAACATTATCTTGATGCCTGGTAATTGCCAATCCATAGTATTTCTGGAGTTTATTAATAAGTTTATCAGTTAGCTTCACGGTATTCTTACTCCTTCCTCCTAAACCTTTCGTTTGTTTTTTGAGATTGCGGCATCGAGTTCCCATTCTTTTTTTCACATGTAAGTAGCATTCTAGTTTTTCTACTTGCACATCGTACGGATTTAAATTCAATAAACCTTTGTATGTGGCACTATCACCGTCGCCAACGTAGCGCGTATATTTTATTCCATATTGTTCGATCGAGTGGCCAAACATTTCCTTCACACTATCAACCTCCATTTTTCCAGCTGATCCAATATGATTTGCATCGCAATCGTCATGTCCTTCAAGCCATTCTTCGTATTCTTCAGGATGAGTATTTTTTTTCTTTTCCCATACTTCACAACTCTTACAATAAGTCGATTTTACGACTGTATCGATAATTTTTGTACTGAATTTACCTGCAAGAGTTGTAACACCGAACCGTGAAGTGTGGCCGCGTTTTTTCCATGTGCCATCTCCGGAAACTGTCAAAACATCTGAACCTTCATTCTTTAACGTTTTAGCTTTCTCTTCAATAACGGCTTTTTGTGTACTCCATTTATAAACGGTTTCAGCAGCTTTAGTTACATTTTCAGAGCATCCAGCGAAAGTGTTGTTATGAAATTTTTGAAGAAGATCCATCAAGCCACAAAATAGATTTATTCCATTGATACCGACGCCTAGAAGTCGCATCACAAACACTATACGACGATTTATTTCGTAAGCACTACTAATCATCGGTCCAGAATTCACATATGAAACACCGCACTCACATGACACAGCAATTTTGAATCCTAAGCCCCGTGAACTTGTTTGATTGAACTTGATGTCTTTTTTACAAGTTTTGCACACAACTAAAGTGCTAATTATACTAAAAACAGAGAAAAACTCGATGACACAGTATCCATGGGTTTGATCAACTACAATTTCGTCGTCTTCGGTGTGCAATAGTTTTTCAGCGGCTGTACTGGTATTTGCGGTGGATTGTTCATACGTGTATCGATTTCCCGAAAATTTTCTCTTCTTGCTTCGAGATCTATGAAAAGGTTTATCGTGAGTGCCCTTTTTAATACTTTCACTCATTTTCGCTCCGTTGTATACTGTACGACAGCTGCGAGTAACCTAAACCGACGCTTCGACTGCAACAGCGTCAAACAGCTCCAGAATACCTTTTAAATGGCAACACTGTATTTTAAAACTCTGTATACATATTTCTAGCCTCCCTTCTTACCTATGTACTGTTTACAATACAAAAGATTCGGGTAACGGCACATCAGCTCCGACGCTCCCCTCCTAGGTAGATGGAGCAGTTTATACCTGCGAGCGGTTGCTCTTTAGAAGGCTGCCATTCGAAACGGATTAGAGATACGGCCTTAAAAATTTCACAGGATATTCTTAAAAGTATAAACTATCGAATAAGACAAATAATAAATTTTCGATTTTTTGAAAGTTTCACATTGGTATAGCCCCTTAAAAGAATTGAAATAAATAAACGATCAAAATTATTTTTATATTATTTGTATTGTATACTGAAGATGGCCGATATAGACTGAAACGTCTATAATTTGTTTATGTAACGTAAGAATTTTAAATATATTACATTCGCAAAAAACACCTTGCGCGTGGCTGAATGCTCTTTACTTTTTATTGGTCAGTTGTTTCACAATAAAAGGGTCACATCTTCGGAGGGATACAACTTGGTTGAGGTTACTGTCGCTCCGAATGAGTTTGAAAATAATAAATGTTCATTGTGTGTGTGTCATGTTTAAGGGGTAAATGGTTCACCAACCTTTCATCGGTTTCTATTCCTGAATGTGTTCAGTGCTTTTTGCAAATTAGGGGGAAACTTCTCTCTCTCTCTCTCTCTTCCATTTGTTACAATAGCAAATTAATTTTTGAACTCATAAAAAATGTTGAATTTAATATAAAAAAATTACAGACGTCTGTACACAACTCAGTTAGAAATAATTCTATTGCAATAATAAATAGCCTATTTTTTCTCAAACAAAAAAAGAATTTTGTTATCAAGAAATTACAAAAAGGAACACGGTTAACCAAGCAATTTTTTAATTTTTTAATTTTTCGTATACTCGTTTCTTAATGCTAATATAACAAAGCGTCGTCACTACGCCTTTGTAAGTCGGTGTCTTCTCGCTTTTGTCTCCTCTTACGGACTATGTACATGGCTATTAGTTACAATTAAAATAACCGTGCCTGTTCCTATGGGATACATTATACATTTATTATTAAATACGTGTGTGCTACTCTTTCCTAAATATTCTTCAATTTCTCTTATGCCTAGACTTAATTCGGTTAATTCCTTAGGATCTTTAATTAATTGTTTGAGAGGAATACTCTTTGGGAGGTTGATATTAATGTTCTTTTTAAAGTAGTACGTTAAATTATACTCAGGAAGATATTCTTTAATGTACTGTACGTTTAACAATGATTTTGTTCGTAATGTTAAATCTGGGGTGGTTAATTTGCATTCCCCGTTTAATTTAATTCTACCCGTTCCATTAATTTCTAATTTATTTTCTACATTATTATAAGTAATAGAAATTTTCTGGCTTTCCTTAGTAGAATATTGCCACGTTTGAGTCTCCGCCAACATAATCCACAAGGTGGTACTAGATAAGACGTGTCCATTTTCGCAATTTTGAATTTGTCCCGGCGCTTTTATAAATATTGATACTTTGCACGGTGCGTCGGAATTAATATAATATATCGGGAATGTTTGCCCGCAAGTATACGTGGTGGTGTCTCGCACACACCTATTTAAATCATTTTCACTTAACATAGTATAATGGTTATTCTGTTTATCTACTGCTATTAATGAGTGATTCACAAACGTAAATATATTTGAATGTAAATGGTGGGGTAACGGTGTCGCGCGTATTATTTTATACGTTACGGGTACGCGATTATTAGAAACTTAAGCATAGTAAATATATAAGAATTAGAATAGAAAGCGTTAATCGATATATATTTTTGAATAACGTTCCAATTTTCTACTTTTACTTGAAAGGAAAAGTGCAATCCTTTTGTTAATTGTGACGCGGCTTCCCGCAAATCTGTTATTATCTGCTCTAAAGGTAATAAACGAGTGGGTATTATCCCTTTCTTTGAGTAAGCTAAATAATCTAACGTTTTTCCTACGTTCACTGTCAAGTCTGTCATAATGGCAGTAAGTACTTGTAAATGTTCATCTAAATCTTCTCGTTGCGTATATTTATCTAGTTGCATTTCCATTTTCTTTGTAACATTTAGCAACAAATTTTCATTATAGGCTGTCGCCTTTTCGATACTACTGATATGCCCAATAGTCGCATTTAATATTTTCAATTGATGCTTCGCTGTATGTTGTAATACCTGCTGATTATCCTGAAGTATTTGTAGTTGTTCATTTATCCGCTGTGCATCGTCCGCATTCATCGTTCCAAACAGCGTTTTGCTGATCACGCCAATCGCGTTTATTAACCCTCTTTTATTTGTATTTGAGTTATATAATGTCCTCAACTGATCTAAGGATGCAGTAAGTTGGATATTTTCCTTTTCCAAAATCTGCATCGTGTTTACGCATATTTCCTGCGCATTTCCTGCGATGACCTGCCCACATCGCTTTTCCGTATTTTTTAAATATTCCTGCAGTTTTTCGAATCGGGTATGTAACGCAGAAATATCTAATTTAATTACGAGTTTCCATCCAGTTTCTGCTTGATTCAGCAATCCGATTTCCTCGAAATATATACCGGGCGTATGCCGGAACGATTCCCAACAGTATGTAGGTGTGTGTTCAGGTGACGTTCCATCCGTGTAACTCCACACAAAGAATACCCTGTAAGATAAGGATTCATATTACTTTTTGATGAATCCTTACCTTGCAGTACTGATTAGTTCAGCTCTCATTAAATGTTTCATTCAGTACGCTCCGTCAACTAAATCACGACGGTTGCATTCGCGCGTGTTTAGTTTTTTGTCCAGTGTAAAAAAGTAAAAAATAAAATTACGAGGTGCTTAAAGTGCAACCAGTATTTTGTGCCATCCACATGTGATAGCTGTTTACGCAACTATTGGCTGTAAGTTGCACGCGACGTGCAGGAATACGAGACGCGCATCCGTCCCTTACCGGTGCGTGATTGGCGCGTCCATCCGGCTCTTCGGGTGCACGTATGCGTCACAGGACTCCTCTACGACGCACAGTGGTGACTTTGGGTTATGACGGAAATTTTTTTTTTTCAAAAATA
>NW_017296333.1:0-2732 GCF_001594075.2 Trachymyrmex cornetzi | reverse complement strand
CCGCCATATTGGATCCGCCATTTTGAATTTCTATTTTATGACCTCATATTCGTAATCAGCGACCTTAAAAACCCCCATATAACAATTTCCAAGTAAAATGGCATTTAGAAAAAAGACACGGTTCAATATAAAGTTGTAGCAATGAATACATGTCGAATGTTATTAACTTTTACAATTTTACAATTGTTTATTTCGAAATTTTGGCAGTGACTCGTTAAAGTACAATCTATAACGAGTATTTAAAAAAAAAATTCGTTACGATTCGTTCAGATTTGACCCTTCGCTAGTATTTTTGAAAAAAAAAAATTTCCGTCATAACCCAAAGTCACCACTGTGCGACGGGTCGTAGAGGAGTTGTCCCCGCCTAGTAGAGTAAGTAATTATGTCATGTTTTTATTACTAATTCTGCTTATTATTAATTTACTCTTAACTTTATTACTAATTGCCTATTAACTTCGCCTATTTAATTCTCGATAAATGGTTTCAGCCGGTTCGCATGTACGCGTATTGATCTTCGGTTCATTTTTATAGTGAAATTCACATCGTTGTGTTTTTTGATAATTATGTAGGGTCCAATCCATTTAGATTCCAATTTTTTGGATCTTCCTCTCCTAACGGTTTCGTCGTATAGGAGAACCTTATCGCCTATTTCGAATATCTCCTTTCTTGCGGATTTATCGTAGTGTTGCTTTGCTTTGATTTTTTCCTCTTGAGCGTGTTCTCAGCTACCTGGTTAGTGGTGCGTATCCTTTCGCGTAATTCTTGCGCATAATCCTCATAGGAGTACGTTTGCTTCGGAGGTTTCGTTAACGCAGTTGGTAGAGTGGCTTTATGTCCGAACATTAATTCAAAGGGTGTCAACCCGGTCGCAGTATGCGGTGTCGTATTGTACGCGAACATTGCGTACGGTAGCCACTCATCCCAATCATCCTGCTCCTCATTTATGTAATGTTGAAGGTATTCCGCCAGCGTGCGATGTGAGCGTTCTAATGCTCCATTGCTTTCTGGATGATACACGATTGTTTGAATTTTCTCAATTTTTAGCAATTTGCCAGGGAAGGGAAGAGTTACTTTTACAGTTACTTTTACAGTTACTTGTTATAACAACAATTTAATAACAATGTTGCAACTTTTAATGAAAAAAGTTATAAGTAACGAGTAAAGTTACTAAGTTACTAAGTTACAAGTTACTTTAAGAAGTAACGAGTTACAAATTACGAGTTATTTTTTTCCAGTAATGAATGACTTTTCCAACCCGCTGTAAGTACTTATTGACTGTTCTAAACTATGGTGTTACTTTATTATTGTAAAAAATTCGCATTGTTATTACCAAACTGTTATTACAGTAAGGTAACTAAGTAATTAAGTAACGGCAATTACAGTAACGAGTTACTTCCCATCCCTGCGAATTTGCAAACATTTTTGAACATTTCACTCGTAAAGTTTGTACCTTGGTCCGTTAGAATCCTTTCGGGTATGCCGTATTCAACGATTATTCGCGTTGCGAATGCTTTTGCGAATGACTGTTGCCGTCTCCTGATTTTCTATCGGGATAGCTTTACTAAACTTCGTGAGATTATCCTGAAATGTCAGAATATATTTAATTCGTGCTGTAGTCACCGTCAATAGTCCTGCAATATCTAGTGCGCATTTCTCGAAAGGTTTTACTGGGGTATCGGTAATTTCTAACGGCATTTTTGTTTTCCGACTGAGTTTGTTCTTTTGACGATTTTCGCACTTACTTATGTAATTTTCGACATCCTTTGTGATGCCTCTCCAATTGTGCATTAGCCATATTCTATTTAGGGTGCGTGTCACACTTTGATGCCCTTCTGTCGGTGCGTCATGATACTCATAGAGAATCTGGCGCTTATCTTCTTCCGTATATTCTTTTACTGTATCTTCCTTTTCCTCTTCGTCTTTCTTCTCTCTCGACTGAATGCTGTGCACGCGTTCATTGCTTCGGATCGGATTTCGACTTAAAACATCGGCGTTGGTATTACCTTTGCCGGCCTTATGTACGATCTTATAGTCGTACTCTTCTAATTTCAGTCTCCAGCGCATTAATCTCGAGCCTGGATCGTTCACATGAAATAACCAAACTAGAAGTCTATGATCGGTGACAATAGTAAATGTCGTCCCGTATAAGTAGGAATAGCGGAAATACTTAACGGCCCAAAATATCGCTAACAATTCTTTTTTTGTCGTATTATAATTTTGTTCGGCTTTGTTTAAAATACGGCTTGCGTAAGCAACCGGGCGATCTTGACCTACGGGGCTTTATGATAGTACGGCTCCGATTGCAAAGTCCGACGCTTCAGTGGTTATTACAAATTCTCGAGTGAAATCCGGGTAACTTAATATAGGTGCTGTCATGAGCTTCACCTTTAATAATTCAAATGCATTTTACTGTTCCATTTTTCAATCGATTTTACTCCTTTTTTAGTCAAGCTTGTTAGAGGCTTCGCAATTTTTGAAAAGTTTTCTATGAATTTCCAGTAATATCCGGCTAATCCTATTGTTACGTCCGAGGTTCCGCACGCATGGAACCTGAGGGGGTGAACGTAACGGGGTACTTGTCTACCGTCGTTGTCGGATCCTAGCTCCGGACCGCAAGGGAGCGAGGCGGGAGAACCGACTCGGACGGAAGGCACTTCGCTTCGTCCTTGGGCTCTCGAAGAGCCGGGGGTCTGAAGGGGGACGAAGTGGAAGCCTCGCTCGAGGTCGTCGCT
>NW_017296332.1:0-247 GCF_001594075.2 Trachymyrmex cornetzi | reverse complement strand
CGATCATTTCTTAGAAAAATATCGTTATCGTTACCGATACTTTTGCCCTTGACAGACAGAACTATAAGAACGCGGTATGATTTCATCATCTACCCTTATTGACGGCGCTTCGTTTTAGCAGCCGGATGATAGATCTCCTAAACAAAATATTTTTGCTCGCGTTACAGTACCCGCGACGGTTGTCGAAAACATGCATTAATAACAAGTATGAAGTTAAACGTACGCAATTCGTAGATTAACATTACTC
>NW_017296331.1:0-1544 GCF_001594075.2 Trachymyrmex cornetzi | reverse complement strand
TGTCAAATAAAAATGTGATTGTTAAAAAGGAGTTGATGAAACTTAATTCAAAACAAACGAAATGATCTTAAGCAATCATACGCTCAGAGAAAAACATAATGGTGACGACTATAAAGTTACAACTATAATACATGTTTTATATGTAGAATTATATGTATACAATTGAATTAATTGTTTTATACAACCGTATTAGTTACAAAATAGTTTATTAAACTATGTACATTAATTCTACATGTAGTATAATTGTCACCTTTATAGTTGACACCACATGTCTTTTTTCTCTGACAATGAGTGTGTATCGCGACAAATATGGACGTAAAGATATGTTCGCATGGAGAAACAAGGTCCAACGAAGAATCAACTCTAATTTCCAGATGAAAGTCGACGACATGGGCGAGACGTCTCGAAAATAGTATTTGCGTGGGTAGTTTTTTATTCGATGAGACATTGCGACCTCTCTCCCCCGCATGTTCTTGCGAATTTCACCTCCCGTAAAGAAATCGAGTTTCGCCCACCGTCGAAATTCTTCTCGAGTGAACATCTAAGGATCTTCAACATGTGGCGATTGTCCTTCCTCTACCTTCCCTCTTTCGGAAGGCCTTACGAAAAAACAGTTTATAGATTTTATGTTAATCCCTTCCCGTGCGAATATCTAACTACCCACGTTTCAACATGAATTGCCTCCTGTTATCGAGAAAACTGACAACGTCACCGCAATTTTACACGCGCACGCACTTTCATACCAAACACATCGGCGTCATCGACGTTTTTGGATGACCGACGTTTTTCTAAGAAATGACCTTGGCGTCGCGACTCGCGACACTCCACGTATTATATTTTGTCACTTTCACGTTCGATATGCACCTGTATGGTAGTGTTCGCCTACATATGTCTCTGTGTTGTCTCTTTATGAATTTACGAAATGATTGTCGGTTACAAAACTCGAAATCGTTCTCATTGTTACGTTTGTGATAAAACATTTTTAATAAGAAATATAAATTATATTAATTTTTTCAAAAGTGTCTATATTATTTTACATGTGTAAGATTAGAGAAATGATGGTATGAGAGATTATTATGAAAGTACTGGAAGTATATCTTCTTCTAGTATTAACTTTATCAGCGAGCTATCGTAGTTATAATTATTTAATTATACCTTTCCTCCGTAGCATCATATCTGAACCATCCATCAAAATTACAATTCCCTTGAATCCCTTTACTTTCAATTGCCTTCTTCTATCACGAGATAGCAAAGCAGGCACGGGCAGTTCGTCATCGCGTAATTCCGGTACCGTGGTTTCACAACAACCTTCTTCTCTTTCTCCGAAGGAAGGTCTATGACGGATGAAACACGGAAGGTAAGTGGAAGCGGAGTTGAAGGGAAAAAATGGATTCAAGTTCAGGGCAAGAAACGAGTTACGAAAAGGAAGAGTAGAATAGAGAATGCGAGAAGAGATACCACGCCGACGAACGCGCAGCTTAATAACGAAAGGAACTCGGAGGAAATGATTTCAACGTAGAGTCGAGCCATCGCAGTGATTATGC
>NW_017296330.1:7208-8150 GCF_001594075.2 Trachymyrmex cornetzi | reverse complement strand
AGGCAATAGGGAATAACGAGCCGTCCAATCAGAGCTCTGAGATATAATATCGAACTTACACCCTAAAGCTCTGATTGGCCGACTCGTTATTCCCTGTTGCCTATGCCTATTGCCTGTGTCTATTGTGTTTCCAGCTTAAGAGTCAATAAAACAGACCGAAAGGACGCCATTGCTGGGACGTCGTTTACACAACTCACACGTAGAGTACACAGGCTGGGTTCGGGGAGACGTTATTTATGTTATTCTATCTTCATCGTCTATTAAACGTGAAACAAGAATAACATGACACAAATAGCGTTGATAGAGCGCTACCCGAACCCAGCCAAACTCACGTTTCCACTAACACATCACATGGTTCCAGACATGGTGGAATTATAGAAAGTGTGTCGTTCCCGTGAATGCGCAGTAGCCTAAAAGTAGTGGGGAGTGGACAACCAATCATGGGGGGCCTATTCGACTAAAATCCAATATGGCTGTGTTTATTTCGGGGCACTGCGTGTTTAGCGTGTTATTATAACAGATCGACCGTGTGATCAATTATCGTGTAAAACTGACTGGATTTCATGTATTTCGCATGGAATTTGTATTGTTCCTTCCAATGATTTTATGGAAGCAGCAAAAATCATGGTTACTGAATTTCAATTATTTCACGGAGACTTTTTTGATATGCAGGACAACATTTTTGATACCTTAACTGTGAAAGTAGGTCTGAAACTTGAGTACAAATTTCCGACGGAGGTAATCGCATGTTTGGTGCGAACCAGATCGTATTCTAGGTTGCGCAATGTAAATATTCAAATAAAAATAATGTAATAAGAAAACAAAGAAAAATAAAAAATATGTACAATCGTATTTCTAATCAGTAATATTGTTACAGTTTGTAATATTTTATATTTTAATAGGTTAAAATAAAGATTTCATTGTTATTTTAACTTCTAATAC
>NW_017296330.1:4910-6178 GCF_001594075.2 Trachymyrmex cornetzi | reverse complement strand
CCTTTATTGTTGTGACTATGCATTCATTGCGAGTGCTTCTTGGCGTTTGCTAAGCGTTTTTGTGTGACAAATTACAGTGTGAAGCTCATTCGTGAATTAATCAGCTTATCAGGAGCGAGATACAGGTGAGTAATTGGAGGAGAAGCTCGTGGATGTGCGATTGCAGTATAAAAGTATTAAGCGTTTTACGGAGAAATAGGATAGCACAGGGTTAGGGTGCGTAGAAACGGCGCGAAAGAGCGGCAGAAATAACGAAAGATATTTGACGTCGGTAAGGGAGGGAAGGGCAAAGTAGATAATAAGCAGCGATCAATGCTGACAGGAGATAAGTTACAGGTAGGCAAGGGTGGGTAAAATACTCAAAAAATTGTATTTAAGGCTTAGAACATATATAAAAGGAAGGGGCATTTACTGGATTCATATTGGATCCTACGAGCGTACGTCGTACGACCGGTACGACGCTCTGCAACCAATCAGAAAATAGGATTCCGATGGATTTTGCTTTGTATTATCGAAATCCTATTTTCCGATTGGTTGCAGACCGTCGTACGACGCAAATCGGATGCAGTGTGAATCCAGCACACGCACGAGCACGAGCTCACGTACATGTGCTCTCGGCGCGCCGAAAGCGAGCACATGACAATCATGACATGGGCAATAATAATTTCGTTTAGGTCAACCTAGAGGCATTATACGGACAACGGTTGTTTGCGCAAATGAGCGAAAATGCTGTAACAAACTTATTCCCATAAATGTTGTTACAACCTGTTGGAAATCGTTTTTGTAAAATATTTAGTCCACATTTTTGTCAATTAATGAAAATGGAGCGTCGTTGAGCAGTATACGGTGCCGCCACCAGAAGGATGCATCAATTAAGTTAAGTTTCTCGATTTTAAAAAACGACTTAGAATAGAATAAAAGACGCATTAGAAGATTTTTCAGCTGTGTTCTAATAAAATAATTTTTTGAAGTGAGCCCCAAGGGCTCTAAGATGAAAGGCATAATACTTTTTTTGAAACGTTTATCGAGTAAATAAAATCTCCTAATACTTTAATATGTATTTTGTTCTGCATTGTAATTTTATTCATAGTAACTTACATCTGACAATCAAATGAGTAAAATGTCTAAAATCAACTCATAAATCACTTTAAGATATCTTTCAGAGTTCTTTATATATGAAATATCTTAATGATGTTTCTTAAAGAACTCTTAAGGGGATACTGGAGTGACGGTCGAAGTTAATCAAAGTCGATAGTACAGACTTTTTT
>NW_017296330.1:3183-3457 GCF_001594075.2 Trachymyrmex cornetzi | reverse complement strand
GCCAAAAATAAGTAAATTTTATAATTTTTTTTCGATTTTCTCATAAAATCCAGTGTAGCAAACATCCTCTGTGTGCGTACTAATGTAATTTAAGTAATAATACTTTTGCAATCCGTACATCCAATACGAAGAAATCCCACCGAATAGGAATGTGGTAAAACAGGGGGGCTTTAGCATCGCCTTAAGGGAATGCTAAACCGATTACCCAACTCAATCAAGATCGATAGTACAGACTTTTTTAATTCCAATTTCGATAATAGTGGTGACATCTTTG
>NW_017296330.1:2495-2944 GCF_001594075.2 Trachymyrmex cornetzi | reverse complement strand
TTCGTTTCAATAATGTGACCTCAGCTGCACGCTTATTTTCAAGATATGGACTCTAAAACTCTTATATCAAGCAAATATATATCTGAGGTGATAGCTGTACGAGTCAAAAGTAAGTGAATTTTTAATAAATTTTAAACTTTTTTTCGATTTTCTCATGAAATCCAGTGGCTGAGGTCCTGTTTGTGCGTACTTTAATTTATGTAATAATACTTTTGCAATCCGTACATCCAATACGGAGATTTTTCACCGAATGGAAATGTGGGTAAAACAGGAGGCTTTAGCATCGCCTTAAAGATAGTCGAATAAGCACGTCCGGCCCATGGTGGAAATATACAAGGTGAACCATTCCGATGGATGCGCAGTCGTTCAAAAGTAGTGGGGAGCAATGAACCAATCAGCTTTTACCCAAGATGCAAAATTCAGTATGGCCGACACTGAGTGTTGCTGCG
>NW_017296330.1:0-923 GCF_001594075.2 Trachymyrmex cornetzi | reverse complement strand
GTCTGCAGTCTTCTAGCAGACTATCAGCAGATTCGAGTAGAAAATGACGACAGTCTACTACGTCCGCATTAGGCTTGTATTAATAATTATTTAATAATAAGTAGTTGAACAATAAAATAAAGTCATTAATTGTCATTTTTTTATTTAAATTATACCACATTTTGAGCATCGCGGAAGAAACGCTGATTGGCTGATACATTAATATGGCCGATCAGTTGTTCCACCATCCTCATTGGTTAATCATCTTCTTGCGCAACAGCACACCTCTTCTTTATTACACCATGGGCGTGCCGTTCGAGTCAAGACGTTTAGTGGCAGTTCCCGCTCCCCGCGCGTCTAGCTATCGATGGCGAATATTCGGCGCTTTAGAAATAATATCTCGATTATCGCGAAAATTGGGAAATGATCGAGAACTCTTTGAAAACTCAGTTTAGTTCGTTCTAAAGCGTGCACATGTATATACAGAAAAATGTTACATAAATATTATTCGTTTCCAGTAAATAATGAGTGTATTTTGAAATTATATTATCAAAAAAATTCTTTATAAAGATAATCGTTACTCTAAAGAAGAATAAAAATTGCGTCCTCTCTTAGCACTCGAATGATATTTTTCTGCATGCACACTATTGCTCATGGAAGTTCGAACACCCGCATAAATTTCATCGAATGATCATGTAAAAAATTTAGACATTATAAAACAGCAAATGTATTATTGTTTAAATAATTTTAGATCACTTGTACACATACTACCAATTGCAAAAGTCTTATAAGTTATTTTTAATTTAATATGCCAAAATGGTTTACCTTTATTTCGTAAAACATTGATATCACAATCGATAAATCTCAAAAATTCGCTGTTATCATATTGAATTGAAAATAATTTGTAAAGCTTTTGCTGGTCTATCCCTCACTTATGGGGATAG
>NW_017296329.1:15494-24497 GCF_001594075.2 Trachymyrmex cornetzi | reverse complement strand
AACCAATGAACGTTCGCGTTCGCTGTTCGTTCGGTGTTCGTTCGCTAGGTGAATACGCGGCTTAACGCGATGCACTCCCGTGCACTGAACACTTATTAAACGGCACAGATGACACACAGATGACATAAACGCACTTCGCGATAGATAGAAATTAATAATAGAGGAAAGAATCGCTGATATACTGACATAGATCTTCTAAAGTGACACCCCCTTATTTCTCAGAAACTAACAATTGCACTTTATTAATACTAATAAAATCATGATCTGTTTAGCTAATTAAAGAAGTATAAACTCATAATTCGTGTATTTATGGCTCGTTCCTATACCAAATCAGCTGAAAACAAATTCTACAAATGCCAAAATAAAATTCTTATAATTTTTTTTGCAAATTGCCTTGTTTAAATAATAGTGACTATATTATTGATTATATCACGTATTAAATGCTTGTAATTTTCTAAATCAGTTTTATTTATAATATTTTTTCTCTTAATTTTTTCATACGATTTTAGAGGGCATAACAGGATAAGTATGTGTAGGCTGCATTTATCTGGTCGAGATTTTTACCATAAGTTAGCAGCGATGCAAGAATAAATTTCGTATAATATTATATCTGCAAAAAATTTTTATGGGAGTTATGAGGGTAAAATTGAAAATTGACGAAACGAATTTTCTTTTTAATAGATGAACCGATTTCGACGAAAAAAAAAATATGTTATAGGGCTCAATGGTGTGATGTTTAAAAAAAATTATGAAAATATTTTTTTGAAAAAGGCCGGTTGAAAAAAATTCTAAAATACAAGATATATATACCATTCAAATAAAACGAAAATATAAATGACTTAATCTATACTTAACAGGTAAAAATTGTAAATTAATTAGAGATTGAGTCAAACGAGTGAATATAACGTTAATAACTATTTATTTGTGATTTTCATGTCAATACATAAATGGCAGCAACTGAAGAGCCGAGGATTAATCAATTTTTATTATGAGTAGTTTGGTAAAAATTATTCTTTAAATTGAGTAATATCTGTAATTATCTTGTAGGCTCGAACACATACTTTTGAAATGAGACCTTACAAGAGAGAGAAAGAGAGAGATAGAGACTTTTAACTTTATTAGAAATGTCGTGTAAAAGAGAGAAAGAGATAGAGACTTTTGACTTTCTTAGAAATGTCTTATAGGCTCGAACATAAGCTAATAAAATGAGACCTTACAAGAAAGAGAGAGATAAATAGACTTTATGGTAACCTTCTCGCAAGAAAGCAGGAGTTTCCTTTCTTTCTGGTTAATAGATTGAAAGAACGACAGGAACAATCTGGGCGTTTTGACAAGATGCGTATTCAAATCCTTCAATTAGTCGATTCTTTTTACATGAGAACAAATTCTTTCTTATAATTCTGAGGAATTCGTAATTTCTTCTATCAATATGTTGTTGATCACGTAGCTAGAGAAACCGAGTCCCTTGAACTCCGCCGAGACAAGCCAGCACTTTTTTTTTTTTTTTTTTATACAGTACATCTGCCAGGCCATCCCCGCTTCCCGCGGCTCACGCGCCATGCGATCGATGGGCCATATTTTCGGTAGTAATAGGCCAGACGCGCGTATTCGGCTATCTTTAAACATTAATATCTCGTTGACTATTGTACACACTGCAAAATGGTACAAGATTTTTCGATTCGGTTTAGTCCGCTCTATCTGCTCAGGATAGGTGGCGCCAAAATTGGGTGCCACCCTGTATACAAGTCATGATAATATCAAAATGAAATTAAAATGAGGCGGAAATAATTAAAAAAGGACTTTTAATGATCATTTTGGAGACATCAATTTGATATCATAATAATTTGTGGTTCTGTTTGGGTGGATAACATTCTTTTTTTTTCTTTTAAGTAATGTAAATTATTATATCCACATATTCAGAAATACACAGATGACAATGTAGTTTTAAAAAAACTTATTACCATTATTTTGTAACAATGCAAAGTGCCTTTTGAGGAACCAAAATACATAAGATTTTTATCAACTCCTGCGTCATTTGACTTCAGACACGCAAATTTGCGACATTGATAAATATTTAATATTCCATTAGGCCCTGTGCACAATAGAAAGAATATGAATAAAGGATAAACTATGTCAACCTAAAAAAGCTGAAAATATTCGAGTTCCGCGAATAATGATTGAGGTGAAGAGATCATATATCTTAACATTTTTCCAAATAAGTATTGTGTACAGTTATATGCAAAAGACTTACGCGAGCTACTGCCGCGCACACTTTAGTATATTTTTTGACAAAGAAATTGTGTGATAAGGACAATAGGAGTCAGTCGCGGTAATTGTTGCGCAAAACAAATAATATGAATATAACACAAAACGCTTTATTAGATAACCCACTTACATGTTTCAGCTCATTTTTTTAACCATCTTCAGAGACACATTAACCCATACCGTACTAATATGGGTAACTAGTGACCGAGCGATTCCTTGTTCGTGCAAGTTTCTTTGAGGGGTCTTTCGGTAATTATAAATTATACTACATTTTATTATTTTCCAAAATAAAGAGTCAATATTTATTCTAGAAAGTTGAAAGTATGTTGGTGAATTTTTTTATTATTTTGAAGAGGTGAAAAAATGAAGAGATTTGAAGTGACTCTTGATGGTATGGATGAGGCACCAAATTGTAGATGGTATGGTAAGGGTTAATATTATAATTACAATACCTACAAATTAATTCATTTTAGTGAGCCACTTCCACATACGAAAACTTTAATATTGAAAAATTACTCTTTGGATAACTATCCAAATTGTGTTCAAAATCTACAGGACTAAATTGTCAAAAAACAGAACGAATTTTATCACAATAAAAAGAAGGAAACTCATACAATGAGAATTCACCATATCGCAAACAATTAAATTAGTCCTGTAAATTTTAGTGTTCTATAATTTTAGTGTAAATTTTAGTGTTTTATATCGATGAACCTTTAAAAGCCATATTGCTTTTATCTTGTGGAAATGTTATTTATCCCATCGCGTGACAAATATTGTAGCTTATCTATATCTTGCCTCCTGAAAATAATATTTTGCACCGTCGCAAAATCGGTATTACGGTAATAACAGAGACATATAAAAAGGGATACGATGAACGAATACTCTACAATATCACAAAGTAATCGTGAGGCTATAGACGTTCTGGGTGTATTCCGATCTCTTGTAAAATTTGTCTATTGCTATTTGAAGCGTGAATATGATGTAACCATACAATTTTTTTATGAACTGTTTAAATAGTATTATTTGTTAAGATGTTTGCAATACATTTTTTATATGATATGTCAAGTGAGAATTAATCATTTTGTAAATATAACAAATATTATGAATTTATAAATTTGCAAAATAGAAATGTATATTTATATTGTGTTTTTATTTTAAAATTATAGCTTTTTTATATTTTATATATCGAAATTTGGTTTATTTAAAGACAACTTATTAGTAGAAATGTTTTTACATGCACAATATCAATGACAATTGAACACTTAAGTAATTCAATTTTGAAGTCTATTTAAGTGAAATTAAGCTTTATATTAAATATGTCAGAAAAAAATTTTAATTCAAATTTTTTTTATTTTTTCAATGTATATGATATTGGACGTATAAATAGATATAAATATAGATATAATACTATGAATAATTCACGTATAGGCAAAATTAAATTTTAAAAAGTTTGAATAATCATGCTGGAATTTACACTTATACTCATGCGCAATCAGCGGATGGACGTCGCTATTTAAATATATGATGTATAACAGTTACAGAATATTGTTAATTTGTCTGTTACGTACATTTTTACAATATCGCAAGTTGTGCATATTATACTAAATATTAACAACTTTGACGAAATAAGCGATAATATATATATGACGTCGACGGTATTCATCGCAACTTATAAAATAACTACTATGTGGATAATTAAGAAACACATGATAACGATAATCAATATTCTTACGGAGAGGCCTTTCAAACCGCCGGAATCATGCGAAGTAATAATTTGACGAAAATATGACAAAACGATAAAGTAAGTATTATTTTCGAATTACACAAGTAAATTCATCAGTTATAATTTAATAATCAGTTTCCGAATAATCATAATATTTTAACTCCACTATTGCATTGTGTTATTAAATACACATTATAGCAATATAGAATGTATTAATATTTTAAATATCTAAATTATTTAATTTTAAAACAATGTACATATATATAGTGTTTAGCACAATATGATTATTTTCTGGACATAATTATTTAATGTTTTAATTATTATCTGTGTTATTTGTGGGATATTAATGATATATAATAAATGTGGAATATTGATGATTTATAAGCATTCTTCCAATGCTTATAAATCATCAATATTCTACAAACAACACAGACGTAAATAGTAATATAATTTAAGAAAAATAGAGCAATAAGAGTAATTAAATAAATAAACTTTTTAAAAACAAGTGGATGCAACAATTTTTCATAGCTGAGTATTAGAAAATATTTTCATAAAAAATATATTTTATAGGAAATACGCAGTATGGTATTATGGCCTCGTCCAAGTAACAGTCATACACTCAAAAAAAGATAATCTAATTGTAAAGTGAAATTTCCGGTAACCTCATATTCTAAGTAGAAACTTTTACAGAAAGAGTATTCCTCTTCCAATGCACTGGACTATTCATAAAAAATGTATTGGAAATTATTCTAACAATTTTCCTATTGTATGAAGAGGAATATATTTACTGAAAGCGGAGTGCCCTCTTACGAGTAAATTATATTAGGAACAGCAAGATTTTTACTGCAGATGCAAAACGAAAGTACTCTAACTGTAAGAATATTGTGCTTAGCATATTTTTCTCTCGATTTCAGAAGATTCCTCTTGAGGCCGTATATAAGAATAAAATCCTCTAAAATTTAGCGGTTTCTGCTAATATTAAAATTTTTTTTTTTGGGTGTATGCATAATTTTAAATGCTATCTTTACGGATTTTATGGAAGGAAACTTGACATACAAAGCATGGGTGCCATTCGACTACACATTACCTATTATATTGTTGTTGATATTTACTCACCAAATGATAATTATGTCAATCTGTGCAGCTGTAAACGTTGCCTGTGATAGCCTGATAACCACCGGACTGCTGCAGGAGATATTCTTCGCGATTGTGTACGTCACCACAATCGTATATATAGTTTTTGAAACCACTCTGTTATTTCAAAAATTTACAATGTAATTGGCCAGCACAAAATTTTTCTACATGTATGGTCTTTGAAAATTCTCATCTTAAAATACTTCAGAAATGATTAAATCGTTTATCTAACAAAGAATGTCATGAAAGATATTCGATGAGATCGATAAATGATTTTCAGACAGATTAAAATTTTTAATTTAATCGTAAATGCTTATATATATACAAAAATATAACATCAAAATTTCCTTTTTTGATTGGTTATTTACATACATTTTTACGAAATCTTTCTGTTGTAGACGAATTTCTATCTTTTTTATATCTTCTATTGATTTCAATGGTAAGCAGTTTTTTATCCGTTGTATCGAAGAAACTATTTTTACTGCAGGTGTAATCCTGTCGATTCGCTGAATTACATTTTTCACCTGTAATTGTAACTCGGCCACCATTCTCACTAAGGTTCTTGCATATTCTGTAATGAATGATACAATTGTATAACAAATATAATTTTTATGAGAAATTTATGTAGAAAAATTAATTTACGCGTTCAATATTTTTTATTACAGGTATTTGTACAATTGATTCCTCAATTGAACGCTCATTTCTTGTTGTATTCTGTGTCTGTATTTGCGTTTCTGCAATTGAGACCTGTGATAAATCTTTTGAAATATTAAGAATATAATATATACATATATATTTTACAGTACATAACTGTAAATTGAATTTGATTGCTATTATGAAAGGCATATATATTTGTATGTATGTGTAATACATATTTTATAATTAACTACAATATAAGGTTATGGACTTGTCAATTAAGTATTTTTATAATTTTCTTTTATTTTAATATTTTAAATTTAATACCTTCTTCATTATACGTGCACTAGTCAAAGATGATGCATTAGTTGAATCAGTTAAATCTTTATTCACAGATTTTGGTCATTGTGGTATAGCTGTACTGTTCAATTCGACGTGAGTATTCAATTTACCGCGATTGTCTATATTACTATCGTTATTTTCCTTATCCAATTCAGTACTGTCCGAATATATATATCTGTTGGGTTTTATTCTTCTATAACCTTTACCTAACTGCACTTCATCTGTTGATGTATACTTTTCGTTTTCTGCAATCTTTCTTGCTTTTTCTAATGTATCTAAAATATTTCATAATATTAAAGTTAAATATAATAACAAACAAAATTCTATATGATATGAAGGTACTTATAAAAAAATACTTTAAAATATGTACTTACTATAATATTTTTCAACTTTTATGGGAAATAGTGACCATGTTGTAACATCTAGTTTGACATGTTTGATAAATAAAGATGTTAAATTTTTCGTATTTGTTAGCGGCCACCAACATAATAAATGATCATCATCTTGTTAAAGCCAATTCATATGAATTTCGGATATACTGTCATTCTCAATAAATGATATGACAGCATACGCCATATTTCTAAAAAAAATTATATATTTTATAACACCTCAATTATATTAACTTTATTAAAAAATTTTCTAATATATTATAATCATAAAAATAAAAATGTCAAGCCATGTTCAAAAAAAGGTCATGAAAAATTTAAACCTTTTTATCTAATAATATATTATTATGAAAAGTAACTGATATATTATTAATTAATTAAAGGTACCAGTTCAAAGTAAACATATATAAAGTGTGTATTATCCAAATTTCATAAATAAATATTAAATCTTATAGAACCGTACATGTGAGAAAACACAACCAATAAGAAATAGTCTTTAACGGTCTAGCAACTAAGATCCAGCTCGACCGTTAAGGACCAAATAAATTTAGCTTTTAACATATTAACCAAGAACAAGATGATGAATCCGAGGCATCGGTGGTATCCGAGCAACTAAGATCCAGCTCGACCGTTAAGGACCAAATAAATTTAGCTTTTAACATATTAACCAAGAACAAGATGATGAATCCGAGGCATCGGTGGTATCCGAGCGACATTTCCGAACGCAGTTATTAATGTAATTTTGAGAAATAAATGTAATTACCAATAACTTGCACTTGGTAATTATCCAGAAGACGGTCCTTAAAGTTGCTTATAGCGGCTTAAAGCAGCAGAGATATATCTTTCGTCAATAATATCAAGATAATTCTGAGATTAGTTGAAAGGCGTAGGATCTTACTTATTCTTCCTAGAAATAAATTTCAAAATTTTTTAAAATAATTATATATAAATATATGTGTGTGTGTGTGTGTGTATAATACTGAATATATAAACTTACATAAATTTGTATCACAAAAAACAGGAATTTTATATTTAAAGAAAAGCATCACATTGCACAGTATCATATTAGCAAAAACTTAAAGTAAAATTATTATTCTTTGCAACACTTAATAACAATAACGTTAATAAAGTTTATATACATGTGGTATAAAAAATAATACAGAATATAAAGAATAATATCATGTGTTGTTATACTTTATATTCTCTAGAAGGTACATATACCTACCTCTGTTATCTTAATATCTAATCAAATCTTAACATGTAATTTAATTCACAAATTTTATCCTTTTATAGAATCTATACTCTATTATCTATTATTTACTCTTACTCTATATCTATATTATTTGTATTTGGTGTACTATTTATATCAAATGATTTTATTTTCTTAATTCTATTCTTGAAAATTACTGAGAATTTTTTTAATTCTCTCCCATATTGCTGTTTAGCGAAGCGGAACCATTCAGCAGCTATATCATATAATTCTCTTTTAGTTAACGTTAAATGTGTATCTCCAAAATAATTTCTAAAAGAAAAAATATTTTTTTAAATATTTCTTCCATTGTAATTAATTATACATTATACACATATACATACAAATATACATACCTTTCATAACAGCAAATCAAACGCAATTTACATATTGCAAAATTTTCACGTCGTCCTTTCCATGAACACTTCATGCTACATTAATTAGAAAATATTTGTGGCAAAGCATTGTAAATATTTTCTCTAGGTGTGTGACCGCTTACCTTATGTATAGATGCTTCCTGAAGTATACAAAAGCAGGAAATATACAATATATATATACAAAAATATAACATCAAAATTTCCTTTTTTGATTGGTTATTTACATACATTTTTACGAAATCTTTCTGTTGTAGACGAATTTCTATCTTTTTTATATCTTCTATTGATTTCAATGGTAAGCAGTTTTTTATCCGTTGTATCGAAGAAACTATTTTTACTGCAGGTGTAATCCTGTCGATACGCTGAATTACATTTTTCACCTGTAATTGTAACTCGGCCACCATTCTCACTAAGGTTCTTGTATATTCTGTAATGAATGATACAATTGTATAACAAATATAATTTTTATGAGAAATTTATGTAGAAAAATTAATTTACGTTCAATATTTTTTATTACAGGTATTTGTACAATTGATTCCTCAATTGAACGCTCATTTCTTGTTGTATTCTGTGTCTGTGTTTGCGTTTCTGCAATTGAGACCTGTGATAAACCTTTTGAAATATTAAGAATATAATATATACATATATATTTACAGTACATAACTGTAAATTGAATTTGATTGCTATTATGAAAGGCATATATATTTGTATGTATGTGTAATACATATTTTATAATTAACTACAATATAAGGTTATGGACTTGTCAATTAAGTATTTTTATAATTTTCTTTTATTTTAATATTTTAAATTTAATACCTTCTTCATTATACGTGCACTAGTCAAACATGATGCATTAGTTGAATCAGTTAAATCTTTATTCACAGATTTTGG
>NW_017296329.1:12465-15239 GCF_001594075.2 Trachymyrmex cornetzi | reverse complement strand
ACATTCGACTGTGATTGGTCAATTTCTTACTCTTACTTCTTACTCCGTGTATTGTAGACGGGCCTTACGAGTCACAGTACCATGCAAAAATAACGGATCTTGCGATCCAATGACAAAACTCTTCAGGGAGCAGAAGTCTCAATTCGAATGATCAATAACTCTTCTTTAACTTGGAAATCTTGTCAATGCTTTGAACCCACAAAGCTAAAAGTCTCCAGACTCCCAATATAGAAATTGTTGGACAAACTAGGGGAGTCCACACGACGAGTAAGATTCCTCATATAATAGACCGTTCAATGTGCAAAAAAGAAACATTATATATATATTTCATTAATATTAAATTATTATTCTTAATGAATTTAATTAAAATAGTTATTGCTTTAATATCATCAGTTACAATAATATTAGGAATCAATAGTGAAGGGAAAATTTTCAATTTAATTTATATATTTTTATTAATTCGATTCTGAATTCATTGATTAATTTTGGACATAACCAAAAGATATGGTCAATATTCTGAAAATCAGTCACATTCCAGAATATGTTTTAAGTTTTTTTTTTTATATTAGAAATTTATTTGTATACAAATAGCGCTCACACAACGATGTGATATGTGACGTTGCGAGCAGTTGCAAGACAAACCGGCATTTTTTGTGCACGCGCAGCGAACGCAGTATAATAAAATATGGCAACGTCAAATGTTGAGCACCATGAGTTTGCTATTCGTTAATTTCAATCACGTAATATGTTTTTAACGAATGGTAAGCTCACGATGCATGACCCTCGACACTTGAGTCTTGACACTCGATGCTTGACGCTCTCATGTAATTTAAGCCTTGTGTCCACAATGATAGAAATCGATCTCGGACAGAGAAAAATTAACAAATCACATTTGAACAATTTGGTCACATGATCAATGCGATTGGTCAATTTTTCCTTCATTTGAAATCTCGAACGGATTTCTAGCATCATGGACACTGGGCTTTAGGCCTTAAGAATGTGTTCATCATAGAAAGGACAAGTTGAAGACACTTTTTGTCGCCAGCCGGCGATTCTGTGCAAACAAAAAATATGTTCATCATAAATTAAGTCGAAGAAGAACGTTGAATTACGTTAAATTGAACTTTTTTCGTTGTATCTGTTAGGTATTTTGCTGAATTTTGCTAAATAAACGACTTTGTTGTCTCCTAGTGCGACTGAATTTTGAAATTTGTGTCCAGAAAGAGAAATGACTCGTTTGATACTCAAATAACCTGACTTATATCTTGAAATTATCGACGAAGGATTTTTGCTATATTTTAAGGCAGCTTTTTTTGAGATGCCCTCTTTGCTATTTTGATAAGCAATTCATTCTATGCTGCAATTCTTCACGCAATAGGTAAAATATATTTATGTTTTAGCATTATGTTATGGATAATTTTTTCATATTATATGTTTAATAATGCTCTTTCGTTATAAAATAATTATATTGTCTCTATTTAGATCGATTAGTGCCACTGAACAAATTTGTGTTCAAAAAGAGGACTCTCTTTGCTATTCAAGTAACCTATCCAGACAGCCATCTACGTTCTGACAACGTTAGAACGATATCGCAAACGTATGTTGAATACATCTTCAAGATATTCGAGACGCGTCTGTGATGTACAGAATATTTCTTCAGAATCTACTATGTCCGCGGTTTCTCATCCTGTAGACTTCTCAGGAAGCTCCTAGTGATATACCGTAGTTATTCTGAGATGTATGAGTATGTCTTCAATACGTCTCCAGTATGCCTCTATAGTATCCGCGTTATCATAGTGATATCTCTAGTATTGCTAGTATGTCATGTATGCATGCACATACATACACACATACATACACATATATATAAAATTTTGCGCACACGCTTGCATGCTGAACGAATTAAGTATTTGCACAATGCAGTTGCTACTTCAAAATAGTAAATATTTTCAAAGAATCAAAATTCTTTAAAAATACTTCCTATTTTATAGTAACAACTGCATTGTGCAAATACTTATAATTCATTCAGCATGCTCGATACACTATGCTCGTGCTTAATCTCATGGCTCACACGCCTGCACACCATGACACCTTCTTCTTCTTTTTCTTTAAAATTGATGGCACTCGCCGCAAAAATGGCGATGATTCCGGCCAGAATCGTAAATAAATCATGTAACCAAAGTATGATACATTGGTCACCTCAAACTGGTGAATGGGACGAAATAATGATGTAATCAAGACAAATAATGCAACACGATGCACAGTTGAAGCCGGAAACACTTTTCAAAAAATGAGTGAGATGATGCGTACGTCCGTCCCGCTCGAGTGGTCTCGCGGAACTGACACCATGACTGCCATGACATGATGACATTGGAAGACATGACAGTATTAAGAATAATTTAGCGACGTCTTTGGTATAATCGATATGATAGCAGTACCAGGTATGTAAATATGAAACCGGAATTTTTTAATAGAAAATACACGTTTATTGCATGAAAATGAAAAAAAAAATTTTATTCAAAGTATTGCCCATTGCTAGCCATACATTTTTCCCACCTGACAATTTGTGGATGCCACGCCAAAAAAATTGTTGCTCTTTTGAGCCAAACCAGTCATCTAGCCATTTTCGTACATCTTTGTAAGAAGTGAAGCGCTGCTGAGCAAGTGCGTGTCCCATCGATGCAAATAAGTAGTAATCGAACGGAGCCAAGTCTGGTGAGTAAGCCGCATGCAAAAGTATTTCCCAACCAAACGCCTCAATCATTTCCTTGATC
>NW_017296329.1:4673-11842 GCF_001594075.2 Trachymyrmex cornetzi | reverse complement strand
CTGTCCGCAAATCGTAGTTTCCAGGCACAAAATTCGACATATTCAACGCTATTACAAACTATACTGTTGTATGAAACTTGTATTATTGTGAGTTAAAAATCTTTGTCAGATATCAGAACAAGGAAATGGCGTCAATGACGCGGTCTGACGGCAACTACATTGACAGCTATGGACATTTATATATTGGTAAATTCCGGTTTCATATTTATATACCTGGTATATTCAGCATCAAAATCGAAATTTAATTATATTTGATATATATCTTGACAATATACAAGAAATAATATTTTTCTGAGATGTTACATTAACGTTTCTGGTTTATTCAGTATAATCACAGTACATTCAGTATGAATATTGAATGTTAGCATGATATCATGTGCTGTCTGGGTATATTCAATGTTCAGATGTCAATAATAAATTAAACTCTTGATTACATAAAGAAACTTTTAATATTTTCGCATTTTTGATTCTTAGTTTATGTGGCAGTTTTTCATACAACGGATGAATTAAATATATATTACAGATATTTCTTTTTTAATTAAATATTTTTATTATTTATTTCTAGTGTTGATTTTATGTTCAAATAATTTAATGTCTTTATATAGAATTGCAAATTTTAATCTTGACATTACATTTTGTTTAATGTATATATAAATCATATAGTATATATATGTAAAATGGAAGGGGCATAGGGCGCTGAACGTGAAGCCACATCTGTGCGAGAAAGGTAGTAAGGGATAAATGTTCGCAATGCGCATGCGCAGCACCGTCATCTGTGTGAATTGTGCAGTTGGTTTAGTGTTTTTACACATTCGTACATTACACAGATGTGTAAAACGTGATGCTGCGCATACGCATTGGGAACATTTATCCCTTACTACCTTTCTCTCTCGCACAGACGTTTGCATCAGCGCGAGCCATGGGAAGTATAGGCAATGCCCGTTCCATTTATATATGTTCTGAGCTCAAAATACGGTGTAGAAAAATCCATGGAAAATCCGGCAGATGTGATTTTAGTGCCAACACGCCTTGCGGGAAAAGTTAGAAGTATTGACTGTCACGTGGTCAGAGATCACACGTATGTATCACTACATACATACTACTACATACATACTACTACATACATACGTGTGATCTATGACTACGTGACAGTCAATACTTTCAACTTTTCCCGCAAGACGATGGCACTAAAATCACATCTGCCAGATTTTCCATGGGTTTTTCTACACCGTGTTTCGGCCCACTGTGACCGGCCGCTTGAAGGCCGCGACACAGACATTTGCATAAAGCATAATGCATAGTGCATAAACGAATCAACTAATCAGAATCTTTCCTTTCCTTCCATTCCATGAAAAAGAAGAATTTCGATTGGTTGATTCTCTTATGCACTATGCGTTATGCAAAAGCTTGTGTCTGGGCTCTGATAGCGTTTTCGGCCCGATCGGGTTTGCACCAACCTTGGTTGGATTAATCTTTCCTATTGGTTGACGTCACCCGCTCTACCAATAGGAGAGCACAAAACGCCATTAATCCAACCCAGGTTGGTGCAAACCTGGCCGGGCCGAAAACGCTATGAGTTTGATCTCCTTCTTAGCCCGGATCCTCATACAGGCAACAGCGCTTTGACACAGAACGCTAATTGGTGAAAAGCCGGTTGTGGGAGTAAAATTTACCCCCATCATCCGTTTTTCACCAATCAGCGTTCAGTGTCAAAGCGCTGTTGCCCGTATGAGGACCCGGGCTTATTACTCTGTGCGTGCACACTAGTGCAGCGTGAGCCGCTATCAGTGATGCCGGTCACAGAAAGGCCATTCCCAGTGATGGGCTGTCATGTGTGGGAATAAAAGTAACGCATGCGCACTAAGCAAACGCTATGGCTGCTCAGTAATGTATGTATCTTGGTAAGATCTGAGGTATCGTTAGGCCTCTAGCAAGAAAGGAAATATGAAGGGAATTACAAACAGAAGAAAGTTCCTTTAAACAAATAGAATAAATAGTTAATACAAATAATAATAAAGAAATGTATTTGTTTGTTATTTTTTACGTCTGCAGCTGATTTATTACGACGCGAACAAACTTATATTATCATAATTTTTTATTGCGCATTTGTTATTTTTGCTTTTTGTTACACAAATATTACCTACCTCTCGCAAAAAATGCACGAAATTTCGTAGACTTAGAGCTCTTTACGGGGCACGGTCGGCACGGGCACCTAACGGCTAACGGTTTCAGATACGTCTGTGAAAGCTGCCGACACGTGACTGTGACGTCAGCTTACGCATGCGCATAAACATTCCCATACGAGAATAATTCCTACACAGCCCATCACTGGCCATTCCTCCTCCAGTAGTATAAGCTCTATGATGATCACTGGGTGATTGGATGGGTGGGCGGAGTCTAGCGAAAAATACTGGAGTGGTTTGGGAATTTGAACGCACTCTAAGATAAGAGAGTGTTCTACCAGTGATGCACATCTAGCTCCCAGGCACCACGATTATATATATTTTAGTTATATATAATTATATGTAATTTATATTAAATCTGATATATTCACGTTACTATTTGCTGTAATCGATACATGTAGAACAGTTCTACATGTATCGGTTACAGCAAATAGTAACGTGAATATATCAGATTTAATATAAATTACATATAATTATATATAACTAAAATATATATAATAATGATAAAAAATATAAGATAAATACCTTACCAATATTTTAAGTCCTGACCTGTAAAACTTAATAGATGATTAAATACTTGGCCTCCTTTAAGTTATAGTTTATACTGTTTATAACACACAAGCATAACCTGAAATTTAAATTTTCGTATAGATGCACGTCAAACATGCTGGGATAGCACAGGAAGTCTTTAATGCGCCACTACCACCCATTTCATCTGGCTCAGGAAACCTGATGGTTTTTCCATCCTCTCGCAGGGATAGAGTAGGTATCTGAACATTCCACCTAAGCAACCAATAAAGACACTCAAAGGACTCTGAACGCTTTCAGGGTATCTGGGTGCACCCAAGTAGGGAATCAATGTACAGTTACAATTGTTAACAACTGTATTATTACAATATTGCAAATGAATAAACATTTTTGCATTTGTACTGATTCGATTAATGTACAAAAAATTTGATATATAAGGTTATGTTTTTTAATCATTTCGAAATTTGTTACACATTATTTTGTTACACATGCATTGACAATTTATATCTCAAATATTAAAATATTATTGTGTTGAGGCCCTAAAACAGTTTAGGGTCCTCTACATAGAAGTCGTAGACAGTCGTGGAGTCTAAAGCCTCGTCTACAATAGTCGCACAAGCTGTGTCGCATGTCGTATGAAATGTCGCAGAAATGTCGCATATAGTCGCATGATTGTCGTAGTCGCAAGAGCTCTTATCGTACGGAGTTGAGCCAACTTCAACTTTCTGCGACTGCGACGTGCATGTCGCATGAACTCAGCTAATCACAGCACAGCAAGTTGACGTTTAGAATTTGTCATCGAATCACGTGCAAACAATCGTTGCGACTATTGTAGACGCTCATTTAGCGATACTTTGCGGCATGCGACAAATTTTCCTACGATGCTACTATTCGCGACATTCGACACAACCTGTGCGACTATTGTAGACGAGGCTTTAAGTCGTAGGAAACTGACCAATTCCAATCGAGTATTCTCCTTATATTTGATTGTGATTGGTTGATTTCCTACGACTTAAGACTCCACGACCGTCTACGACTTCTATGTAGAGGACCCTTTAAAGCCTCGTCTACAATAGTCGCACAGGTTGTGTCGGATGTCGCGAGTAGTAGCATCGCATGAAAATTTGTCGCATGCCGCAAGAGTGTCGCTAAAGGAGCGTCTACAATAGTCATAACGATTGTTTGCACGCAGTTCGATGACAAATTCTAAACGGCAACTTGCTGTGCTGTGATTGGCTGAGCTCATGCGACATGCCTGTCGCAGTCGCAGAAAGTTGAAGTTGGCTCAACTCTGTACGACAAGAGTTCTTGCGACTACGACAATCATGCGACTATATGCGACACTTTTGCGACATTTCATACGACATGCGACACAGCTTGTGCGACTATTGTAGACAAGGCTTAAGCCTGTTACACAATACATCGTATGTCGGGGTCGGATGTCGAGCGCATGCTATTCGGTTGTCGGCTGCCGAATGAAATTGTCGAGTGTCGATTGTCATTGTCGCAAGATAGTCATTTCTATCTTTTGCAGCTTGTGACTAACGTTTGTGATAATTTAAGGTTAAGTACATTCTGTTTAAAATGGAATACATCTGTGTTGACAAAATCGTAGATTTTATACGTGAAAATAAATGTTTATATGATAAATCCGATCCCAATTATAAAAATAATAATAAAAAGAAATATGATCAATAAGTGAAAATTTAACTTTGTCTATAATATAAATATGTCAGGTACATATGTTTTTCTTTAAATTATCACTATATTTATATTACAAACAAATCATAATTCAATGTTTTTATAGCTGAATCAATTGAGAAACGTTGATTCTCATTAAGGGATGTGTTTTCCAGAGAGAATAGAAAACAAAAATTGCAACCGCCAGGTTCTGGTTATGAACCAACCCAAAAAGACCTATATCGGATCATGTCATTCTTACTTCCTCACATAGTTCATCGACGGTGAATTTTGGAACCTTTTTTATTTATTAGATAGCTTTCATAACTTTACTCGTTATATTTTATTTAATTATTGTATTAACGGAACAAAATCATCGTTCATTCCGCTAAATCAATCAGTATATTCTCTATCAAAAACAAGTCCTTCAAAAATAAAAAGTTTGTTGCCATTGAAGGAATCTGTAACTTTAGTTAATTCTTTGTCCAGTGATCATGATTATGATGCATCCAGTGAATTTGTCAAAGGTTTGTATTACTGAGAAAAGAAACTATTGTTTGTAATATTGATATTAATACAATAAAACATTTCTAGATGGACAGCTATTCATTGGCAATGAGGAAACTGTGATAACAATGACGAATCAATAAAGAAATGTGTAAGTACCATGTCCAGCAGTTCAAGCAGCATAGAATCTACAATGGCAAAAACCACTTCTAACTCTTTAAATTTAAAACATTTGAACCTATTAAAAAAAATTACTGGAAATGGATCAATTTGCAAAACAGAAAGAACAAAGATGATCAAATTGATCGCGAATTAGTAGAAGTAAGCTGTGCAATTTCTATGGCTGCAAAAGCAATTTCATCACAATTCTATCAGAAATATGGAACAAATGGATATATATCCGCTATCAAAGAAGGATTAAACTATATTCCTGGAAAAAATATGACTCAATGCCTTATCGAAGTACTTCAAATAATTCAAAAGTATGAAGAAAGACTATAAAACATTATAAACTACATTTTACTATTTTTGCTACAGTTTTTTATATTTATTTAGAAAAGCAACTTATATAGAAAAGCAATACTTTTTTTAGTATTAAAGAATTTTTTGTTTTTTAGATCTGATTTTAATATTTTATTTAGAAAGTGTATTTTGTTAATTTTTTCAAAGTGTTTTATAATATTTGTAGCTATTAAGTAATCTTTATAGCTATTTATTCAAGTATTAGCTCAATGCACAATTTAATATTAAACCTAATTCTTATTTTTTAATAAATAATGTGTTAATTTATTTTGGATCTTAAGTGCTTTTTCAATAGAAGTTTAATTTATTTTATTTCATTATTTTAAAATAAAATGGTTCTACATTTTATTTGTAATATCTTTATTTGTAATGTTTAATATTTAGTCATATTTTTCTTCTGTATTGTGCGTTGAGCTTTACACATTGCAATTTAAATTTTTTAATTGTAGTATTAAGTTATTAATTTTACATATATATTACAAAATTCAGATATTGCAAAAGTGTTCTTTAATGTGTTAAAATGTTGCATAAAAAACATTTTTAATTTTATAAACTACTTTTTTTATTTCAAAGAAGATATAAGATTGCATATTTTTAAAAAACAGTTACAATCAAAATGCTTCATATATTTTTTTATTTTAAGTAGTTTCTTTAAGTGTTCAAATACTTATTTATATTGCATTTGTGCCTTTTAAAAAATAGTTTATAAATAATATCTTATATAAATCCATCAGTGTTCTATAAATACAACAATAATATGATAACTATAATAATAATAATACGATACTTATACAAAAAGTTGTATTTTTAAACGGTTACTATTTTTTAACTAATAAAAAGTTAACTACAAAGAGGTGTTATTTAGAAATCTTTTATTTATACACAAAATCTGTATTTATTATTGTCAATAGACACAATATCATTGAAACTTATGTACTAAAATATTTTTATATTAATATACTTATATTTATTAACTTATGTACTAAAATTGTATAAACTTATATAAACTTGTATACTAAATTTATTGTATATATTCCAATTGCCAGGAAATACTCCCTTCTTTAGAAATAAAATATTGTGTTACGTTTAATAGCAGCAGCTGTGCCAACGTTAGCACCAATACGCCCTAAAGAATTAATGAAATTGTTTTCCCCTATATTTCACCAATTTCCTGGTATAATCACGCCATTATTTTCTCGATCTATCATTCCTTCGTTTAAGTATTGATTGTTTGCTGCGTTAGTAGTTACAATGTGATTACGTAAACAAGTTATTGCTTGGATAATTTTTTCTATAGTATTTAATTTTTTTTAGAGCTAATGGTTTTAGCAAAATATGCCATCAATGCTAACAAGAATCCCAAACGCATTTTCAATTACTCGACGTGCCCTTGATAACCGATAATTGAATATCCTTTGATTATTATTTTGTAAATTTATTCTCGCAAATGGACGCATCAAATACGTTCTCAATGGAAAACCTTCATCACCAATAACACAAAATAGTAGTGAGCAATTTGTATTAGGTAAAGGACAAGCTCTCGTTATAGATAATGTGTTGTTTTCAAATGCTTCATTTATTGCGGTATTACACCAAATTCCTGCATCATTCAGGGAACCTGCAATATAAAAAATATGATTATAATATATTAGAAAATTTTTGAATAAAGTTAATATAATTGAGGTGTTATAATATATATAATTTTTTTTAGAAATATGGCTTATGCTGTCATATCATTTATTGAGAATG
>NW_017296329.1:0-2088 GCF_001594075.2 Trachymyrmex cornetzi | reverse complement strand
CCGCCGACAACAACGCCGCGAGTCCACCGGAACCAAAAGAACCGCAGTCTCCGAAGGAGACCACGCGCCCTCCGCTACCGAGACCGCGATCTCCGTCATACGTGGCCCCGGTTAGGAAGCCTACGAGGCCTATTCTTGTAACTTCACGGCCCAACATAACGACCATACAGCCGTGCAATATTAATATTAAAATCATAAAACCATATTCAATTGTATTCTTTCTTGCACCCTTCCTGTTCGTCCCAAACCAACGGAGAGTGTAGACAGAGAGATTGCGAAATGAAGTCAACTGACGCATCCTCTAAACTCTCCACATTATTTTATTGGAAGGACACGAAGGGATAGCCATTTCAATCTCTTATAATTAAATACATTATCTCCGAATTTCGTGCTCATTTCCGAGCACTGGTGACAGCTGCCTATTCCCAACAACAGAAAAACGCGTCAAACACCGCGTAGAAGCCAAGGCTTCGCCCCGCGCATCCCGCTCCGCGCTCGCGTTCCCAACGAGTTACGCCGCGTCTCGTGACTGCGACAGTCTCGCGCTCAGGACGTAACACGTGTATAATGTGTAATTAATTACAATGGAAGAAATATTTAAAAAAATATTTTTTCTTTTAGAAATTATTTTGGAGATACATTTAACGTTAACTGAAAGAGAATTATATGATATAGCTGCTGAATGGTTCCGCTTCGCTAAACAGCGATATGGGAGAGAATTAAAAAATTCTCATTATTTTTCAAAAACAGAATTAAGAAAATAAAATCATTTGATATAAATAGTACACCAAATATAAATAATAGGTATAGAGTAAGAATAAATAATAGATAATAGAGCATAAATTTTATAAAAGGATAAAATTTGTGAATTAAATTACATGTTAAGATTTGATTAGATATTAAGATAATAGAGAAAGGTATATGTACCTTCTAGAGAATATAATGGATAACAACACATGATATTATTGTTTATATTCTGTATTATTTTTTATACCAAATCTATATAAGCTTTATTAATGTTACCGTTATTAAGTGTTGCAAAGAATAATAATTTTACTTTAAGTTTTTGCTAATATGATACTGTGCAATGTGATACTTTTCTTTAAATATAAAATTCCTCTTTTTTGTGATACAAATTTATGTAAGTTTATACATTCAGTATTACACACACGCGCGCGCGCGCACACACACACACACACACACACACACGCGCGCGCGCGCGTATATAATGAAAAGAAAACAATTTGTGTAATCATGTAATTTTTTTTCGTGTAAAATGCTTACATAAATTATTTTAAGAGAGAAATACATAAAGGCGTTAAAACTATATAATTTAATAATTTAACGATTGTAAACGTTTATGTTATCTATTGTGTCACATTTATTTCGTCAATTATATATTTAAAAAAACGATTTTATTTTATAACAGTTGTATAACAAGAATGTTTCATTAAAATAATTGTTTAAATACATTGTCTTTTACTTAAAAATTACCCTATATGTACACACTCATTTACTTTATGGTAATATAACATAAATATTATTTTATTATATAACAAGAACATAACATCTGTTATATAACATGTTATATTCATGAGTGGGGAATTACAACTAACCAAAAACATAGAGATAAGAGAATGGACTGCGCGATCCGTGTGTCAAAATGGTCGACAGTGATGAGAGAGAGAGAGACCGTGGCAGACGGTCATTTCTTTCTCTTTCCATTCAATGGTGTAATGGGAGAGAATGAGAGGGAGATTAGCCGTCTCCCACGGTCCCTCTCTCTTATTATCGTCGACCATATTTGATACATTACGTAGATACGGATCGCGCATTCTCTATGTCTATGCAACTAACCAGTATATTACTAGTAACATTTATGTTTGAAAAGAAGCTATAGTGCTTTGAAAAACTCCTGACATCAGCTATTAGATTCTAAATTAAAAAATAGGATATTTCGTTAAAAAAAATCGATTTGACCCATACGTCCGAAGAAGTCCGTGGGGCCGTCAACCCGAACCCGTCCCACCGTCATCGCCAATCGATGAATATGTAGAAATATCTTACTCGCCGGTTACTCCCACCGAT
>NW_017296328.1:116029-117973 GCF_001594075.2 Trachymyrmex cornetzi | reverse complement strand
AACTCTAAAGCTCATTATTGTCTATAAAATCACTTTAATTTAATTGTTATCACTTACCATCATAAGAAACTTATTTCCTAAACGCTAAATTTGATGCACTCAATGCTAATATCATTTTCTATGAGATCCTCGTTATTTGTCAATGAGCACGTAGTAAGATTGTTCCAAATTGAGTAACATGATGTGTTTGAAACACGCGCGCTTCTAAAGTGGGAAACACACTCTTGAATAAGAAAAGGCATAAGGTATTTGACCAATCAGTGTCTTTCGTTTCCATCGTGACAAAAGAAATGAGGACTCTGATTGGTTTATTTCCTTGCGTATTGTGCATTATGCCTTTATGTTGGAATATGTGCTCCCCGCTTATGGCTGTTTTCTAGGCTGTAGTTCCCTGCAAATACTGAAAATCTACACTTTTTATATTATGTATACTATAGAGTTTTAACATTGGCAATGTATTTCGGAAGGGGTGATCCCGATTGACCACGGCTCGATTGGACACCACCAATCACAGCGACCGGTGCTTAGGAGCTTTGTAGTTTCAAGCGCTGTGAGTGGTTCGTGTCCAATTGAGCCGTGTCCAACTGGGTGCCACCCTTTCGAAATACGGTTCTAGTTAAGGATATCGTATTCAAAAGTATTATTGCTGCATATTATTTGAAATATCTTATTACTAGGTAATACATAGCCAATAAAATGCTTTCAAATTTTAGAATTAAAACAAATTTAACTTCACCTAGATAATTTCACCTTTTGATAGTTTAAAAAGAGTAATAAAATCATATAAAATCTTAAAAAATCTTATAAAAATGCGGAAATCTTACGAAATCTTATAAAATATCTAGAATCTTACGAAATTTTTAAAATCTCTGAAATCTAATGAAATCTCTGAAATCTCATGAAATCTCTTGCAATCTTATGAAATCTTGTGAAATCGTATGAAATTTTTTGAATTCCGTGAAATTTTTTGAGATTGTAAATGAAATATTGAAATCTGGCGAATCTTCTGAAATCTTGCAATCTAGAAATCTAGTGTATACACGATCTACCTAGTGGTTGACCCCTCGGTTTACACGAATCTTTGAAAAACAGAATAAAATTAGAGCCCTATTTTAAATACAATTATCTCAAAACTATGATTGCGCGCCAATTACTTTCAGATTCGTAACTCAATTATATAGCTGCTTTCCATTTACACCGATTCTCAGATAATTCTCACTTGTGACGTCATAACTCAGTTGAATGCGCATTCCTTTTGCATTCTGACAAGTGAGATTCAGCTGAGTTTTTACCCATAATCTGCACAAAGTCGAGACCGTGTGTTTTAGTGAGTCTTGTAAACTCACTTCAAGTGAGGTTATGAACCTGTGTTGACATGTGAACTTTTTATATAAGCAAGTAGTGACGTCATTAATCTGAGTATAAAATACTCAACTCACTTCAGACTCAGTTTCACTTGTGTGTAAATGGGAAGTATATAATCTGAGATGCCAATAAAAAATTCCCCTAAATTAAATTAAAACCTGTAAAGAATTTATTGCGGAAAATATTACCTAGGCCGAGAATCGAATTCAGATTTCATGTATTATACCATGCTAGCGTTCTCAGAGACTAGCGTTCTTACAAATAAAAATATTTTTCGCAATGTGTTTTACAAATTTTAATTTACAAATTATGTGAAACTAAAAATGCTCGTCGGGAATACGTATACATATGTACCAAAGACATAGAGAATGGACTGCGCGACCGTGTGTCAAAATGGTCGATAGGGATGAGAGAGAGGGACCGTGGCACACGGCAATTTCTATCTCTTTCCATTCAATGGTGTAATGGGAGAGAGAATGAGAGGGAGATGGCCGTCTCCCACGGTCCCTCTCTCTCATTATTGTCGACTATGGCTGTGTTCCAAAATTGTTTGTCAGCGCTGGCAGTACTGCCAACACC
>NW_017296328.1:113498-114325 GCF_001594075.2 Trachymyrmex cornetzi | reverse complement strand
TTTAGCACTGAAAATCTTGGCGTATTCTTTTGAACTTGCACTATTCAGTGCAACCCATGGAACTCGTCCAGTGTTGGTGTGAACTGAGTGCGCACTGGTACGCACTAACTTTTGCCCAATCGAAAACGCTATATGTCTTTGAGTGCCACCTAGGTATCACTCCAATCTTGTTATTTATCGAACGTTAAATAAGGATGATATGACACCCGGAGAACACCCAGGGGCTCTATTCTTGAAACGAAACGTATACGAAAGTCTAGGGAAATGCTGCAATATACGTTACGTATACTATAGTATTTCCCTAGACTTTCGTATACGTTTCGTTTTAAGAATAGACTCCCTGGTGGGAATCCGACACATCTTAGCTTCTTGATTAATCATGCGTTTGTATAGAAGACACTTTTCTCCGTTTAAATCGGGTTAACAAGGTAATTTTTTATATGCACACGCATGCATCGGCGGAATCCGCAAAAGAAATAAATTTGTACAATAGAAAACGGCGGAATCGACGGAATGAAGCCACGACCAATTACGAACGTTCCACCAATTCCGTACCGCGCCATAAGTAATGGTACGTTTCCACTGAGCGCGTCACGCGTCGCGTCATCCATCGCGTCACGACGCGACGCGAAAGAGAGAAAGAGAGGGGTTTGTACATATATAAACTTCACTCTTTCTCTCTTTCGCGTCGCGTCGTGACGCGATGGACGACGCGATGCGTGATGCGCTCAGTGGAAACGTACCATAAAGGCCATTCCACACAAACTTGCAGAGCCGCATAATCATATGCATAAAGAAAATTATCCAATCACGTTTCTGTCATAAAG
>NW_017296328.1:108642-113139 GCF_001594075.2 Trachymyrmex cornetzi | reverse complement strand
GTGGCGCCAGCCAATGTGAAGTGTTGATTTCAAAATGCAAGTTTCAGATTGGCTGTCGCAACAAAGAGAATTTACCCTAGTTCGTCCCCGCGCCGACCTCATTGCACGTGCGTGGACGGCAGGCCGGCAGCCCGGCCGCGGGCGGAACGCCTAATCGACGTCGCTTTTCGTGGAGGCGGGAGGGGGAGGGGGGTACGACTCAACTTCGATTCCTGTATGGCGTCTCCTAATTCCTTCTCCCCCTTTCTCTTTCTCCGCCTCCTCCTTCCGTCGTATAACTGCCTTGCAGAAGGAGAAGACAAATACCCATGCCTTCTCGGGAAGGCTCCGATTGCACACATTGCATGTTGCACACATGCGTCGCCAATTGGCCAATTTAAAAATAAAATATTCTCATTGGTAAAGCAGTGAAAAATTACTAGGCGCGAACTGATATGAGTGGTGTGTGCAATCGGGATTGTAGGCAAACGGGATCCTCCCTGCCTTCTCGCCGCTCATCATTTTCCGTACTATGACGGGCAGCGAGAGGTCGGGCCCCACCATTGCGACCAGGGCACCGCGCTGCTTGGCCCATGTGGGGCACTCCTCGAGTGTGTGTTGCGCAGTGTTCTAGTCGGCCGCACAGTGGTGGCACCTTGGGGTGCGCTTCTTACCGATTCGACGCAGATACTCACCGAAACATCCATGGCCGGTGAATATCTGCGTCATTCTAAAGAACATTCTTCCCCAGGGCCTGTCTACCCACTCTTTGAGGCAAGAGCGGACGGCCTGGATAATCCGAGAAGTAGCGTAGTGCAGGTCCTCGAGCAGAGTTTGCCACTCTTCAATGATCCGCAGTTGGTCTCCTCGCGCTTGAGTGGGGTGATCCCGATTGACCACGTCTCGATTGGACACCACCAATCACAGCGACCGGTACTTAGGAGCTTTGTAGTCTCAAGCGCTGTGAGTGGCTCGTGTCCAATTGAGCCGTGTCCAACTGGGTGCCACCCGCTTGAGTTCCACGGCTCTAGGAGCCACGGAATCCCCCGTAAGTCTGACAGACTTAACTAGGGTGGCCAACTTTTGAATAGTCAATTTCGGGACATGAACCTTAAAATTTCGGAACACATTCCCAAAGTTAGGGACATAAGAATAAATAAAAAAAAAGAAAAAAAAGGAAGAAAAAGAATTACGTTACAAAGACACTTTGTAATTGTAATATTAACTACACATTCAATAAATAAAATATATATATTATTAAATTTATTCATATTTATAAAATGTATGTATAAAATTAAATAACATTATAAAATCAAATCACAACGAAACATAACAATAAATTTGAAATACAATACTTTAAACCTTAAAATAATATTTTTTTTGTGACTGCACATTTCAATATATTCTTATTCTCTAGAACATATTTGTAAAATTCTTGACAAGTAAGTGAATAATTTATCTTAATTTGTAGTTCTGCTTTTATATGTTCTATGAGTAATCTATTTCTGTTATCACTTCAGGTATTATTACATTGAGAAAATACACGCTCTGCTGAAACATTTGAAACTGGAATTGAAGCTATAAATTGGAATACTTTAAGAAAATTCTTTAAGTCCTGTTCTGAATAAAAAGTCGGTGATGGTGACCAATTTGCAGTGTGGCGTGTGGTATCACTGAAATCGGGACAAATGGCGTCCCGCTTAGGGTTCTTTCGGGACGCCTCTAAAAGAGTTGAAAATTGGGATGTCCCGCAAAATTTAGACGGTTGGCCACCTTAGACTTAACCCAACAGTACATGTCCGTCCGACTCTTGGCCAACAGTTTCGCCGGGGCGATCCCCGCGAGGATCGTTGTGGCGGCAAAGGACACCGTCCTGTAAGCGCGTATGATACGCTGTGCCAGCCTCCGCTGTACCCTGTGAAGGTCTTAATGCGGAGACTAGAACGCGCCTTTCCCTTCCAAACCGAGGCCCCATATAGGAGTCCTGACAGGACAGCGTGCATGTACATGCACCGCGTCGATGTTTTCGGACTGCTCAATTTAGACATCAGGCCGGCAAGAGTGTCGGCCTGTTTACTTGTTTTGAGAGCCGAAATGATCCCTGAACTCCCATCGGTCGTCCAACCTGAGACCTAGATACTTCAAGTTGGGTCCCACCCGGACGAGGGATATCTCTAGTCTTATTTGGATTTTTGGGTGGCGCCCCATGCGATCCGTCATGATAAACATGACTTCGGTCTTCTGGGGTGCCACCTTAAGTCCTATGCTCTCTATTGAGCGCATCACACAGGCCATGGCAATGTTTGCCATGACTATAGCTCCACTCCAGTCTGCTCCCCCGACCAGCACTAGCGTGTCATCTGCGTAGCAGACGACCGCGCAGCCGGGGGCCAGGGTCATGCGGAGTATGACGTCGTACCCGATGTTCCATAATAGGGGCTCTAGCACGGTCCGCCTTGGGGAACACCACACGACGTCCCCTTGCTTTGTTGGGTTACCTCTTTTTTCAGGAACTCCAGCGATCTTTCCTGGAAACTTTGAAAACACTTTCCAAGGTTATTCCGAGATCAAATAAATATCATCATCTGATAACTTTTAAAAAATTAATTTTTATTTCAAATATTTTTTAAATTAATCAATATTTTTTAAGATCTTAGCCATGCACTTTTACCATGCACTATAACATTAAATTTCTTGGAACCTACGTCCTATACACTGAGAGAAATGTTTTATACCAATAACCAAAGTTTTGTTACTGATAAAAACTATTTGTTGATATATGATCAATGAAACCGTTGGTTACCACGACAATATTAATTTGTTGAATTGACTAAATAAACTAATAATTTAATGATACAAAACTGTTTTTGAGATTACTAATCGGTCTGAAAAAATAGTTACCATAATTGATCATGGTGTGGCGAAAACCGAGAAGTCCACGAGATTAGTCTCTAATCGTCTCGGCTTTATAGAGGTAGACGTTGAATTTCTTTCACGAGAAGACACGCCATCTCTGATAGCTCCGCGAAACGCTTCTTGCCTTACCATAGTGGATTATTTTGTTAAAATTACTAAACGAATACTTATTTTGTAAGGACAATCAAATTTCACATTGTTATTTACAATTGCATCTTACATTGCGTCTGATTAAGTCTGTGTGTAATCAGATCGTGCGCAATCGAATCCGTGCGCAATCGGGTCGGTGCACAATCGGGTCGGTGCGCAATCGGATCCGTATGTGATTGGATCGTGCGCAATCGAGTCCATGCTCAATCGGGTCGGTGCGCAATCGGATCCGTGCGCAATTGGGTGCATGTTTGTATAAGTGCATGTTTTGTATTTCGGTACACGCAATTTTCGTGCTTGCACCGTAATTTCGCGTGAGCGTTTTAGTTTTTTACCACACAGGAATCACAAGACAGTTTGTTGGTTAAGCGTTTATTACAGTTTCACGTTAAGCATTTATTTGTATATTTGGTGTACAACTTTGCTTCCACCGTTTTTTTTCCGAAATTCGAGGCTTTATTGTAAAAAACTGGGTATACATTTATGATTCAAAGTATTGTCCATCGCTGGCTACTACTTTCTCCCATCTTTCGGGCAGCGTACGAATCCCGCGTCGAAAAAACTGGTCATCTTTTAAGGCGATCCACGAATCGATCCCATTTTTTACTTCTTCATAAGACCGAAAGTGCTGGTCAGCCAGGCCGTGTGCCATTGATCGAAACAAGTAATAGTCAGAGGGAGCAACGTCTGAAGAATACGGCGGGTGGGGTAGGACTTCCCATTTCAACGTTTCCAAGTATGTCTTGACCACTTTCGCAACATGGGGTCGAGCATTTTCATGCTGCAAAATCACTTTATCGTGTCTCTCGTTGTATTGCGGCCGTTTGTCTTTCAATCCTCGGCTCAAACGCATCAATTGCATTCGACACCGATCGCCTGTGATTGTTTCAATCGGTTTTAACAGCTCATAATACAGTACGCCGAGCTGATTCCACCAAATACAGAGCATGACCTTGGAGCCGTGAATATTTGGTTTGGCCGTTGAAGTGGAAGTATGGCCGGGAACTCCCCATGATTTTCTGCGCTTGGGGTTATCGTAATAAACCCATTTTTCGTCCCCAGTCACAATGCGATGCAGAAATCCCTTCCGTCTTTGTCTTTCAAGCAGCTGTTCACAAGCAAACAAACGCCATTCAACATCTTTCAGCTTCAACTCGTACGGCACCCAATTTCCTTGATTCTGAATTACTCTCAGGGCTTTGAGGCGTTTTGAAATGGCTTGTTGAGTCACTCCCAATGATCGTGCCAATTCTTCTTGATTTTGACACGAGTCTTGATCAAGTAATACCTCCAATTCTGCATCTTCGAAAACCTTCTCTCTTCCACCGCTATGCCGGTCTACGACGCCAAAATCACCGTTCTTGAAGAATTGAAACCACTCACGACACGTTCTTTCACTAATAGCGGCCTCACCATAAGTATTTGAGAGCATTCGATGAGCCTCAGCCGCAG
>NW_017296328.1:107922-108628 GCF_001594075.2 Trachymyrmex cornetzi | reverse complement strand
TGAAGCAGAAAATTAAAACCTCCCGCAAATGACGAGAATTTGGCTCGTAAACTGACATTTTCAATCGAGAATAACTTTATGATGCAGATACAAATCGACAAATGTTTCTATGGGGTTATGTTGACAGATGCCCAAATTTATTGTATGACGTCTATGATCTATTTATTTCGACCACCACTTACCGCTAAAGCTATCTATAGGAAAACGGCGGAAGCAAAGTTGTACACCTAATATTATAATATAATTTATATGTATTTTATGTGCATGGATGTTAAATGGTAATTAGCGTTTATTAACTTGCGGCTTTTTTAGTTTGGAAATTATATATATATTATTGAATCTCTATTCATCAAAGCCTTAATTACAATTATTAATTGTTATATTGATTTTGCTATATTGATTGTTAACGTTGCTGCAACGTTAAGGCGATGCTAAAGCCTTTTGTTTTACCACATTTCCATTCGGTGAAAAATCTCTGTATTGGATGTACGGATTGCAAAAGTATTATTGCTTAAATTAAAGTACACACAAACAGAACCTCAGCTGCACTGGATTTCATGAAAAAAGTTTCAGATTCATTAAAAATTTACTTACTTTTGGCTCGTATAGCTGTCATCTCAGATATATATTTGCTTGATATAAGAGTTTTAGAGTCCATATCATGAAAATAAGCGTGCAGCTGAGGTCACATTATTGAAACAAACGA
>NW_017296328.1:99487-107796 GCF_001594075.2 Trachymyrmex cornetzi | reverse complement strand
GTGTAGCAATAGTTGCGCGGTCTTGCGATAGATGGTGCTGGCATATGTTAGATAAAAACAGATGTATGCGTTTGAGTAAGACAATGATATATATTATATAATATAATGTAAAAACTAAATCAAAGATGTCACCACTATTATCGAATTTGGAATTAAAAAAGTCTGTTTCTATCGACCTTGATTGAGTTGGGTAATTGGTTTAGCATCCCCTTAAAACAACATCTTTTGAAATATATGACTTAGTTGTCAGATATTGAAAAGAAATAAATATAATGTATATACATATTTTTTATTAAGTAAAAAATAAATTTTTATGCATGCAAAATTTTGAGAAACATATATTATTAATATACCTATTTCTATATTATTTATATATATAGTGTTTGATAAGTAACGATAAAACTCTCGCATAGGGATAGAGTGGACTAAACTGAGTTGAAAAGTTCTTTACCATTTTGCAATTTTCGCGATAGTTAACAAGATATCAATTACTAACAATCACCGAATATTGGTTTTCAATAATTTTTTACTCAAGTACACTGAGAAAAATATCCAGGCTTTTTCCGATCATAATGGTCGGATTATCCTTTCAAAAAGTAACATAATGATCATTTCCGATGATCGGACAAAAAATCGATCACATTTAATCGGAAATAAATTCGGAATGTTCGATGAGAAATATCCGTTCGTTATCTTTTGAACGAACTATTCGATCACAGCTGCGTTCAGCAGATAAAACCGCTCAGTGAGCGGCTATTATGTCCGATTAAGTATCTGCACGTATGTATTTTTGATCGGATAACGTTAAGTGATCAAATACACAGTTGAATGAACAAGCATTGATCATTTAACATGCAAATTTTATTTAAAAAAAGGTTTATATTTACTTATAAGAATGTGGATTACTTTTTTCTCAATTTTCATAATTTCAAGCACTGTTTTTATATCCTGAGAAATTTCGTCGTCACATACTTTCTTTTCGATACTGCAATGATATTTATGCAGCTAAGAATAAGAACGAATGCGTAATAAAAATCAAATAAATATTCGCGCTAGAGACACGTGCTCGCTTAATCTCAATAGTAATGCCAACAGCCTAGAGAGCCTATAGAAACAGTCACATGAAATGATGACTGATCACATGATCAACTATTCTGTAATTGGCCAGCGCCTTTCAATTGATCGAATATCAAACTTAATTGGATAAAATACTCTCTTTTTATCCGTTCAAGTCTAACGTCAGATCAAGTTGTAGGTTTATCCGATGAAATTTTAACTGATAGGTATATGACGGTTCATATTCCGTTCAAATGTAATCGGAAATTATATTTCATCGGATAATCCTGGACCCGATCGAAATTGATTAGAGAAAGCACTAGAACGGTTATTTTCGATTAAAAACATTGGATGTTTTGTTAGTGTTACTATCAACCTTACAGAAAAACAGCAAGAGACAAAAATTGTTTATTTTCTTCTTATAGAGCTCTAATTCTTTTAGAATTTTTATCAACTTTTTAGTACTGCATTTTCTTATTGACAATTATTTTTATCAACATGAGAAAATGCCGTACTAAAAAATTTTGAAAAATTCTCAGAACTATATGAGAAGAAAACCAGTAATTTTTGTCATTTGCTGTTTTTCTGTAAAGTTGATAATATCTGAGTAAAAAATTATTGAAAACTAATATTCGGTATTTTTAATAATTAATATCTTGTTAATTATATATATTATATTGCGAAAATTGTAAAATGGTAGAGAATTTTTCGACTTATTATTTAGTTTACCCCTATGCGAAAATTTATCGTTACTCAAACACCCTATATATGGTACATTTGGGAAGATAGAAAAATTAATTTTAAATAATAAGAATCAATGTTATTTTTTAAGTCAGATTTTTCTAATACATTAGAAATTAATATTTTACATTTATTTTATTCAATTATTTTCGTATAAATTATATAATACATAACATTTGAAGTATTAAATTATTATTATACAGGGTGTCCCGACTTATTTTGCCAATCACTTTTGTGTAGATAGAGCGGACTAAACTGAGTCGAAAAGTCCTCTACTATTTTGCAATTTTCGCAATAGTCAACAAGATATTAATTACTAAAAATTGCAAAATATAGGTCTTGGATAATTTTTTACTCAAATACTATCAACTTTACAGAAAAACTGCAAAAGACAAAAATTATTTATTTCCTTCTCATAAATTTCTGAGAATTTTTTCAGAATTTTTTATCAACTTTTTAGTACTGCATTTTCTTATTTTTACCAACATGAGAAAATACGGTATTAAAAAATTCTGAAAAAATTCTCAGAAATTTATAAGAAGGAAATAAATAATTTTTGTCTTTTGCAGTTTTTCTGTAAAGTTGATAGTATTTGAGTAAAAAATTATTAAAAACCAATATTTTGCAATTTTTAGTAATTATTATCTTGTTAACTATTGCGAAAATTGCAAAATGGTAAAGAACTTTTCGACTCAGTTTAATCCGCTCTATCTACACAAAAGTGATTGACAAAAAAGGTCGGGACACCCTGTATATATAATTATTGAATAAATGTTGAATAGACATTGACCCGGTAAAAAATTCTTCATATTCTTATATAACTATATAAAATTGTATAAAAATATTGCTCATTTTGATTGATATTGTAAAAATATGTATAATATTATGTATAATATATAATATAACTATTGACCAAATGTCACAACTTTATACATCTGGTAATATTCAGCGTTCGTGGATCATCAAAGTAGTAGTTTGCGTACGATTGTAGAGGTCAAGCAGCATTGGATGTGGCATAGCTTTTGATGAGCTTTGGAGGACTATGTTCAAAACCTTAAACGGTCTAGCTCTTTAGGCTTATTCGCATTTTCGAAACGATCTTAATAATGTTGAATGACATATTAAAATCTGTAAATAATTAATTCTTATTGCGAAAAATATTACCTCGGCCGGGAGTCGAACCCGGATCTCTTACATTCTGTGCGAGCGTCCTAAGCCTTTAGACTACTGAGTAGTTTAATAGAGTTAGTGTTTCAAAACCGAAAAATCATTTCGGCGCGCATTTCTGGGTACTGCACACGTAATATATAAATTCATATAAGAATCATACAAGCATTAAGATCCAATTAGACCATTTAAGGCTTTGATTTCTATAGTTCAGGAAGAAATGTTTTTTAATCATAATTTTGTCGTGTCTTTTCTGAAATATGATGCTAATGAATAATACTTACTTTAATAATAAAACTGGATTAATTGTTGTAAAATTTTTTACCGGAAAATCAGTAAAATTTACATTGAATTAACGTTGAAATGTAACGTCTGCAAGATATAGGTTCAATGGACATTTCCGCAATGTATTTCTGCAATGTATTTCCAATGTTAAATCTACATTTTGTGATGTTAATGCAATATTTACAATATTACAATTCGACGTTTCTGAGATGTGATCAACATTAATGTGCTGTATCTCTCTTTTTCTCTCTCTCCGTCTGCGCGTGACTTATGCTAAAAAAAGTATATATAATTCGATTAATTTTCATTTGCATTTTGTAAGTGCATTTTGTAAGTGTAAATTGTTAAAAAATATTGTCTAATTATATAATGACAGACTATATTAAACAATGAAAGATATTTTTTATCACTTTTTTCCATCTTAACTGAGAAGAAAGTTATAATTCAATTTAATGTTATTAGAACTCTACTTTTAAATTATAAAATTTTGTTATTTTTTTTTGTAGATGAAAACTTTTAATTTTAGAATTTTTGCTTTTATGAATATAAATTAATAAAAAAATGATTTTGTTGTAAAATTTCCTTGAAGACAATCAATTTAACTAAACAAAGAATGTAAAAACATTAAATTCTTGATTTATTCTTCTATAGCAGTTTCTTTATATTATATTTTATAGTATATTTTATTTGATGTTTCAAATAGAGAGCGCTAATGGTTTATACACGCGTGCTATTACGCATCAGTTTGACGAGCCAAATGCTTATGTTAGTACCAAACGAAATATGTGGCTAGAATCAGGTAGGCATAGTGAAGAGGCGTAAACCTTGTTTGCTCACAGTGCGCTGCTGTCAATGGTCCATGCGAATGAGACTCCGCCTCTTGACGTAGCCAGCCTCCTCCCTCAGCCCACCGACTTTATCGTTCAGTTGTGCTTAGTCGAGCGTGCGCACGAATGTTTATACGCACGTGTAAGTGAATGTGCTCTAAGCACACAAGAACGTTTTAGAATGCATTTTGTGTGATTACATCCACAGTCAATCGGTTAGTCAATCATTTGTAGCCTTTTCAAGCTGAATTCTACTCTTTCTTATATCGCTCTTTTTCTCTGATATTTCTTCTTCTATTAATTATTTTATATACACGTACAAATATATCATAGTGAACATATAATGCACACTAAACACAAAACTTAATTTATTTGTGAACGTTCTTTAAATTTAACTGATTCATTAAATACACATATAAGTAAACCACATTATTATAAGTACGAATGTGTGTATATGTAGAACGTTATACTAAGACGGCTGGGATTGTGTATACTCTAAGAGGGGTAGAGGGATTTTCTTATTTCTGCTCTGGTAAATCTGTCGCTCCAGTCAGTGAGGCAGCGAAGGGCAAGCTGCGCGCCGTTGACCGTCTCTCTGCTGCTTTTTTCGTCTACTCAGCTGCCAATACTACGATTTGTGGTACATAAGCAAGACGGTGCGGTATAACAGTTCGCGAATCTGTTTTTTTATGCTCGTGTATTTTGTTATATTTTTTATTACATATCATACATCATTATTATCACATATTCTGCACTTGCAGATTTGATAATATAAAAAAATTAGACCTATTTATCACAATGATTATTTCTATTTAACACAACGTATATATACACTCTGTAAGCTTCGTTGTAACTACTAAATTACCATGATTAGGATTTCCTTTGGATTTATCGTAAATACGATATTTATATTAAACATATATTTATTGAAATCTTTTTGATAACACGCTTTTTCATAAAATTACGTGGGCAGTTTAAAAAACATTTATTTGTAAGTTAGAAGATTTGAATAAGTATGCATATATCGTATGTTACATAGGATATATTTTTAACTGAGTTGGACATCAAATTTGTAAATAATAGTGTTACTTATATTACATACAGTATCAAAATTAATAATCGATTATATAAACACCTTTTCTCTTTCTTAATAAATATCTTCTTAATGTATATACAATTAATAAATAAGGATTTGTAATTTAGACAGAATTTGCAATTCTGTCCGAAATACGGAAATATTTTTTCATCATCAAACATTATTTATATGTTTTATAATACTTTTTACGTTGAATTGTTTGTAATGCATAAATTGTTTTTGTACATTATACGGATTGTGAACACTGTACATAAGACATTAAAATTGCATTTGAAAAAGTTTAACGACGATAGGATTACTAACGAAACTAACTTCTTTCTCTTGAGTGCATTTTGAAAACTACAGACGGAATATTACAACTCCAGAGCTATTGCCTTGTATGTAACCGACGGCTGCTGGATTACAATCGTCTTTCCAATGGATCCGATTATACCAGGTAAAAATAACTTAAATGATGTTACTAAAAATATTAAATTATGTTAATGTATATGTACAATATTTATGTAAATATATTATTATCACACGTATCAATATTTATCACGTATTTATTGCATTGGGATAAAAATGAAATAGCCAATCATTTGATTTAAAAGAATTCAATTTTTATAAATGTAAAAACGTCAGACAATATTTTAAAATATTTTTAATTAATATTCACTATTTTAAAAACAATTTTAAATATTAACTATATTGCATTATAGGAAACATAACAGTAAATCTTCTATATAAATAGCAATTCAGAATCTACAAAGATAAAACGGAAAAAATGAAAAGCATTGCTAAATTCTATTTTAATTTTTGTTTCTATTTCATTTACAAAATATTACATAATAAACATAAATTTTATTTATGATTATTATTGTTGATTGTGACAGTAGGGTGACTGTGACATCATGACATATTTGAACGAAAAACAAAGGAGGATGTTAAAAAGTCGATTTCTGCCCAAAAGAATGTAAATAAAGAAAATAATGTTTCTTTATAGATTTTGATCTCCTGTATATGATATAATTATTAAAAAGTTTGTAGCGTTTGGGGAACCCTTCAAAGATTGAGAAAGAACATGATGTATTTACCCAAATTTTAATATTCTTGTCTAATTTTCAAGGTGGTCTCCAAACATTACGAACTTTTTAATAATTTTATCATATCCAGGAAAACAAAATCTACAAAAAATACTATTCCTTTTACTTACATCTTTTCAAACAAAAATCTCCCCTTTTTAACATTCTCTTTTTGTTATTTTTACCAAGCAGACAAAAAGTAATATCTCGTTTGTATAGAAGAAATATTTATGGATTTGTAAAAAATTATAAGTGCGTTTGTAAACAAAATTTTTGTTTACAAACAAAGCTATCAAAAACTTCTGAAAGTTTGTATACTTATGTTTACAATTAATTTTTTAATAATAATTTCACTATTAACTAATTGTAAGTTCCTTGTTGTATTTAGAAATTATAAGTGATTAATTAAGAATAATCTGCAATAAAAGTTATATTAATATTTCTTTTTTGAATTTTAAATGAAAATTATTAATATCCTTCAACTTACTTATAAAAGTGATATCTAGAAAAAACCTACTTCTAATAATAAATATAATATAATAATAATTCAGACATTAAAAATTTTATCCCATTATTTAAATGAGCTCTACATTTTCATCAATATGTATTCTGTTTTATTTTTCCTAAAATTTAAAGGTAATAATAATCCTTAATCATTACACCATGAAACATTTTACAATATGAATACGAATAGTTGTTTTCGGTGTATTTTTGCGTGCTGATCACGATTCGTTGGCAAAAGTTGGCTATTCTGTCACAATTTTGAGAAAAATAACAAGAAAAAAGTAAAAAAACGACGATTTTTAGTTGGTATTCAACATGTTGCAACACCGGTAGTTAGTTTTTATACTTAATTTCATTAATGCCATTAAAGTATCAACTTTTAGCTTTAAAATTGCATTTTTGTTCATTTTGATATTTAATGATTTTTTTGTTTCCAAGCATAGTGAAAATATAGATAGTTCTTTTTCAAGTAATAGTATACGACAAATATTAATAATAGTATTTTAAAGAAACTAAATATTTATGAACATTTTGAAATGTTTATTAGATTGTTCTTTAATGGAACACTGATTATCGTTATTTATAATGTGGCTTTATATTTTGTCATAGTTTCCCCACATATTGTCACAATGATTATATAGGGTAATCGTGACAAATTATATATATACAGGTTAACAATTTTTTCATATTTAATTTAAATTGACTATATTATCTGATTAATTTGCATTAAAAATATAAGATTTCTATAACATTTACAAAAAATATTTTTCAAATTAACCAGTAACAAAGTTACTTAAGTTTAATTTAATTTATTTTTTGCCATAATTATCTACGTTTCTACTTTAAAAATATAATTATTTGATTATTTAGAGAAACCGATTATTCTTCTTTCTTCCTTTATTGATTAATAGAGGAAGGTTACCGATACCGACATACCACTTTGTTTTTAGACAATATTTCTTAAACAAAAGGTAAAAATACAACTTCGAAAACATAAATACAAAGTAAAAAGTATCTTCTATCAGATAGTATAAGCAATTTTTATAATACTGTTAGCAATTTTGCAATAATTAAGTTTTTCGTAAGTTATGCAAAAATGAGCATCTGACAAAATTTGCTCCAAAACTGACACAGTAGGCAGTAATGCTATGTATTCCTATTCTTTTTCTTTTACAAGAATTATCTCTGCAAGGTACCTACAAGTGAATATATATAAAATTTTTCAGAATCATTTTACTTCGTTATAAAACATTTTTATTGAATTATATGCATATTTATTTTATGCTGTTCTGCAAGATGCAAATATGTAACGCGATAGTTTTTCTAGAGTTGTTCCATATATGCACGATTGTTTTCAGCTCCAATAGACTTATTTGACACTATAAAGCAACATTATAAAGATTAAGTTAGCTCATGATCTGTTTTACGGACAGGTGTGTCGGTTTACATTGCACCCCAATTTTAAATTAAAAATCGTATTATGAAAAGACCAAGAGAAAAAATAATATAAATAAAACTTATTTCGGAAACTACAAGTATTTAAAATGACGTAATATTATCAATAATATA
>NW_017296328.1:95222-99362 GCF_001594075.2 Trachymyrmex cornetzi | reverse complement strand
ACAAACCTACGAATTTTGAGTTTGTACTTCTTTAATTAGTTAAACAGATCATGATTTTATTAGTATTAATAAAGTGCAATAGTTAGTTTCCGAAAAATAAGGGGGGGGTCACTTTAGGAGACCTATGTCAGTATCGGCGACTTTCCTCTATCTTATTCTTGGCGAATTGAAATATTGAAGATTCTATTAAACACATACATGAGCGTATACGTACGCAGCACGCACGCATTTGGGTGCTATTTCATTTATGCGTTTTTATCGTACGATAAATGTATGCAGAACAGAAAAGCCCTCGGATCTCTTTATTCTATAGCCAATCAACAGACTTGAAAAATTTGTCATACGACAAAAACGCATAAATAAAGTGACGGCTTTTATGAGTGTACGCGCGTACGTGAATGTATGTAGGGTATAAGGAACACCTCAAGAAAACATTTTGATATCTCTTTCATACTAAAGAATTTGAAAATCTTGTTCATATCATTTGATAGGTTCGTTGATGTTTTATGTATTTTGATATATGAGATATTGAAATAGATTATTTTAATGCAAATGTTAAAATGATGGAGGGTACTCCTATTACCCACCCAATGCTCACATTAACCTTTGGGAAGGATAATATGGGCATTCTCTTATGGGTAATATGAGCAGAGGAAGTTTTTTAGAAGAAATTATGTAGAAATAAAAGGTTGTGTTATTGATTTTTATATGTGTAGTTTCTTTGGCCTTCTAAAAATGAAATTGTTAAATGAAGGTATTTATCACGTACAATATATTTATTCGTTCACATAACATCAAAATTTGTTCATAATACCCGAACATATACTTTACAATTAAAATAAATTTTTTTTAACTAGTATAATGTTTAATTTTTTTTCAGTTAGAATTCTATGTCGTAAGTTTAAAACAATAATTGGAATAACTAAAAACGACTTATATCTTAATTCCAATTCGCAGAGGTTGATTAGACTTATGAGCATGCATGCTCATAATAGACGACCATGCATCATATTAAAAAAAATATAACAAACCAATATTGGTCTCGGAAATTTATGAGATTATGATGGTTCAATACTGTTTACTTTATGAAAACAGATATATAGAGCAAGGTATTCTATCTCAATGTAGATTAAAAGCTTATGAAATTAAAGGTAAAACGTAAGAAATAAGAAAATAACGTACCTGCTCATTTAACCCTGCAATGGCACATTTATTTTCATCACTTTAGAGCGGCACACATGGGTTATTTGTGTTCAACTCAATTTTGAAGCTCTTATAAAGTGCTTAAAAAGTTTGTAAAAATTCACATATGTTTTTTAGATTAAAAAAGAAGTTGGAAAAGTTATAAAAATTATGCAGGTATTAAGAACTGTTAAAAATGACATGGTTACAAATGACCCATATACGCCGTTGGAGGCTTAATTTAATAAATTTTTTTCCGAAATAAATGAATTTAATTTAAATCCCATAACATACTGACATGTTGCGAAGATAGATGTATCTTTCCCAGCAAATGATATACTATTAAATGACACTACTAACTCAGAGAGAGAGAGAGAAAGAGAGAGAGAGAGAGAGAGAGAGAGAGAGAGAAATATAAAGGATGCTCATATGTATTACCCGCAATGTTCATAATATACAATTTTATATGTATGTACCTGTATACACAGATTATACAGGGTGTATAAAAAGTACTCGGAATCCCTGAATATCTAAAAAAATATAAGTTTTATAAAAAAATGTTTTAGACGAAAGTTATAGGGTATAAAAAGATCGATTTAATAATTTTATCAGTTTGATCTTGGTTGGTGTCGCCTAGATCAGATCATATCGATTTTTTTAAAACAGAATCTTGGTGAAAAAATTCCGCTAAAATTATTTCACGTTTTGGAACACTTTTCGGCAAAATTTCAGCATTTCAGAAAAATTTTAATTAATTTCAGTGATTTTGTAGCTGAAAAATTCATTTTTAGCAAAATTTCAGAAAAATTTCAAAGAAATTTCAAAATAATTTCAAAGTAATTTCAACGATTTTTCAGTATGTTAACTGAAAAATTTACTTTCAGTGAAATTTCAGCAAATTTTCAGCAATTTCAATGAAATGTTCGAAAACGAATAATTTCGGTAAAATTTTTTCACTAGAGAAATCCCAATTTTTTATTCCATATTCTTGTTCATTTCAAGAGCTCTTTAAAACACCGTAACAAAATATTTCTTTGTTAAAAACTTTTTGAGCTATAGGATTTGAAAGTTACAGTATCTCATTAGCATTATCTGTATGTTCAATTGATAGTTAAAATCTTTTAAATGTTGTTCACAGTTATCTTGACAATATATATGTTAAGATCAAAATCTTTAAAGGTTGAATCTTTTATTTTCATTTTTATATTAAAAGTAAAAACATATAATTTTCATAGGTCTTGATCTGGATAAATGTTATCAAGATCATAACTTTAAACAACAGCCAATATTTAACCTTCAACTACATGAATGAGTTATTTGGATTCGAATGAAAATTTTAATTGGCCGCTATTTTTGTATGGTTAATATTGCAGAGTTGAAGTGGGGCGAGGAAGGTAAAAAAACTTGGAACCTTTCTCTGTCGATCGCTGTGATGCAATTGTTTCGTTGTTGTCTTAACGTTAATTGTAATGCAATAAAAGTTTGGCTTGAGTGACTTGTATCCGTCAAATGTAAATTCGACAGCTTTTTGCCGAAAGTAAAAATTCGTTTTTAGAAAGTGCCTGTTTATTAGTACTGTATTCAAGTATATGTTGTTTTTTTATACTTAAAACATATATTTATTGTCAGAAAAAGCATTTTTGCGAGAGAGGCGTCTTGGCGATTTTATTTTCTTGTTATAAAATCGTGAGTAAATAATATCTCGAAATCGAAATGATTATATATTTAATATAAAATATTTTCATTGTATATTTTTTTTAAGTAGAAAATACTCGATATACCTCCGATATCATTTCTCACTTCATTCGTGCAAATAATTATACTTTTTGAAATGAATTAATATAACGTACTTCTTTTTAAAATTCACGTTTTTCTTTTTTCAAAATACTACCTATTATTTATCTGTATCTTTTTAATCAGAAAGATATGATTTTTTGAAAAAAAAAACTGATATTTGTACTCTTTTCACAAATTGTTGTTTAATTTTTGGTATAACTTCTTCAATTATTATCAACCTATTTATATTTTGATATTTTGATTCTATACATTCTGGCATTTCATTAAAAAAAAAAATTTTCCAATGAGATTTGTAATAATTACAGAGCCAATAAAAAACGTGAGTGACTTGGACCCAGATATGTAAATTAAGATTGTAAAACGGAACATATAGTGGAAGGTCAAAAGATTTTAACAATCAGTTGGATATTTTAGATAATTAATACCAGGGGTACACACACTATAACATTCAATCCTTATAACTCCAAAAGTATTTAATGAAAAAATATTTTTTTACAGTATTTTGAAAAACTTTCGAGATAAGCTAGAATAATATGTAATGAAAAATTGGGGTTTTTATTTAAAAAAAATCGATGTTACCTTGACTTACTGACCTTAGCAACGGCATTCAAGATCAAATTGATAAGAGATCATTAATAGATTTTATTTTTAATCCCTACAACTTTTGTCTGAAACTTTTTTAGATAGATATAATGCTTATACTTTCTTTTTTATTTTAAGTGGTTCCAGTACTTTTTAACTCATCAAATAAGAAACATTAATTCACTTTAAATTAGTTAAGCATTAAAAAGATTGCAGGTTAGACAGTTATGGCCAATTTTCTACTTTTTATTTGATGAGTTTCAAATTTTACGGTCCAATAAGATTCCTATTGTCAGTACTTTTTATACACCCTGTGTATAAAACAAACTATTCATTATATCTACAATATTTAGTTATTTTGTTATATTTAGTTATTTGTATAATAAAAATATAAATGGCATAAATAAAATTTAATTTTTGTTTTTTTTATATACTCCCGCGAAAAAATGTTATATATATATATATATGGACATATTTTATATGTATATAATTATACATATACAGGGTGTCCCGACCTTTTTTGCCAATCACTTTTGTGTAGATAAAGCGGACTAAACTGAGTTGAAAAGTCCTCTACCA
>NW_017296328.1:91540-95037 GCF_001594075.2 Trachymyrmex cornetzi | reverse complement strand
AAATTCTCAGAACTTTATGAGAAGAAAATAAATAATTTTTGTCTCTTGTAGTTTTTCTGTAAAGTTGATAGTATTTAAGTAAAAAATTATTCAAGACTAATATTTTGCAATTTTTAGTAATTAATATCTTGTTAACTATTGCGAAAATTGGAAAATGGTAGAGGACTTTTCGACTCAGTTTAGTCCGCTCTATCTACACAAAAGTGATTGGCAAAAAAGGTCGGGACACCCTGTATAATTGTATATAAAATATGCCAATTTTATATTTAATTTTATATAATTATACTATACGGGCTACTACAATCATATTTTAATTTTTGAAAATTTTACATGTCTGACGGAAAAACTATACGTGTATATGTAACATAAATATTCCGATATTTCTTTAATTTTAAATTATAAAGCAAAATTTTTCATTATGCGTATACCATATATAATTACATAATATGTTATACATATGTACATATCATATGCATATATAATAATTTTAATAGTAAATTCGATTAAATGCACTTAGTGCGCACTGGTGCACATTAAAGCCGTCGTACGTAAGATAAAGATATGTTTATACATAAATATAGAAATCGATTAAATCTTGAAACATTCAATACATTTTAATGTACTATTAGGAAAAATACGTATTTTATAATTCAAAATATTTGCATTTCATTTTTATGCTCAAATTAAATCAGTGTACAACGGCTTTAATATGCACCAGTGCGCACTAGTCTTTCCAATCAAATTCGCCATAAGTATAATATTATGTTTTATTATATAATTCATGTGTAATTCGAGAGTGAAATTATAAAGTACAAATTACAAATATTAAAATACAACTACTCGTATACTGGCTTTTTATAATTTCTATAACCAGAAATAAACATTATTTAAATTTGATAGCTGAAGTATAATAATAATACTGTATTGTTTTTGAGACTTCCACGGGTATTTTTCAGTGTTGGGTAATCTGCGCGATAAGAGAGGTATTATGTACAGTGCTACACATAATACGCACGAAATGCAGAAAACGTATAGAATACGCAGAAAACATGCAGAAAACCTATGAAACATGCCCATTCTAATTTAAAATAACCTATAATTGGGCTATAGTCCTACTCGTCGGCTTCGTCGCTTTTGAACAAGTTTTATTAATATCTATACATATGTATACATATAAGCCAGTATTATTCATAGTCGATTCTTATATTTGAGACTGTCTTAAGTATTGTGGTGGAAATATATAAGGTGAAGCAATCTGATGGATGCGCAGTAGGAAAGTGCATATTCGGACATATTTGATTGGCTATTCCAGTATAACCTGCGCTATTATACGTAAGAAAGTGCATATTCGGACATATTTGATTGGCTATTTAGTATTGCTATCGCCATTATGCGTAATGTTTCACCTTATATATTTCCACCATGTTAAGTACAATCTTAAGATGTCATAAGCCAATCAGAGGGCTGCATTAGCATCTTAAGACATTACTTAAAGGCGTAATCAAACTATCAGTTGCGTTACGGTTAACAGTTGTAGATCGATCAATCACACTACAGATTGGATATACCTTGCTAGTGATGCACGCAATATTCGAGACTGCAAAATTCTTGTCTTGTCTTGCCTTGATATCAAGACAATACTGATTTAATTAATTTCGAGATGAGACAATATTGCCTTTCCAAGATCAATATTCTTGGCTTAAGAATCTCGAAATATCGAATGAATAAATATATTTTTAGAAAATAGATGTACATAGGCGTATTAAGCAATACAATAGGTGTTTTAAGCTGTAAGAAATCGATCAATTACATTCGAATGCGAGGAGAATAAGCGACTGCGATTTGTCCATTTCTTATGGCTTACAGCTTAAAAACCTATTGTAGATCCAGGCTAACCCTATGTCTATAGATTATGCCTTCAGTAACGTTTCCCCTACTTTCTTCTGTTATATAGGAAATATATAGGAAATATAGATCAAATAGATAACCTCTAATAGAAAATACAGAGATAATTTTAATTAAGTTTTGTGGCTTATTTATACTTATATAAATAAATATAAATATATTTTTATCACTGATTTTTATATTATCACTGATATATGGAGTATTACTATTTTATATTATAATCTATATTGTTATTGAATGCAATGAAATAAAATTAATATAATTTTATTATAATATAATATAATTTATTTTAATATAATGTAATTTTATTATAATATAATTTTATAGATACGTTTTAAAAATATTCTGCATTTACCCATGAATTGAGACACAACAGAGCCTTAGCTGATTCATCATTTTTTACAAATTTTTGATTTACAAAATTTTGATTTTTTTAACAAAAATTTGTAAAAAAATCAATATTTTCAAGAATATTGAAATCAAGACGAGATTTATTTTCGATCTCGATAACGAGATCAAGACAAGAATTAATTTTTCAATATTTTTGCGAGACAAGACAATATTTTGAAAAATATCGTCTTGTCTCGTCTTCGTGCATCACTATACCTTGCGTATGCGTACCTATTATTTCTTATAGCAGCTAATCAGAAAAAATGTAAATTAAGACGGTCTGTATGGACTAAGTTTTTTGCGAAGGCAGTCTAGTGCCTCATAACCTATTTCTGGAACTGTTACTTGACAATCCGAATCGATTACCGAGGGTAAGATACAGTTTTTATTGATTAATTAACAATATATTAAATGATCTTAAAAGAGTAAGTACAAGAATGAGTTTGATTTTAAAATAATAATACTTTATATCATATTTTATAGATGTGTACGCGTGGATATTTTTGAATATCTTGTTAATAAAATTACATCTTTTGTTAAAAAAATTATATCCAATTTGGAAGACATTACGATACAAATAGGAGAATCACAGTTAATGCACAAGTAACCTGTCAAAAACATAATTTTTGCAATCTTGTTGGCTACGGTTGTAATCAAAAGGTTGAAAAATAGACTCCTATTTTTAAATTATAACCTGCAACCTACCTACCCGGTGAACTGCTTCGCTCTGATTGATTGGTTTCCAACATTAAATCGTAACCTCAATCGCAACGGAGCAACCTGTAGTGTGATTACGCTTTATGACGGTCTTAAAATAAGAACGGACTATGTATGAATACCGTCTATAGATACAAAGAAATTAAAATATGAGCGATGAAGAACGAGATTCATAATTTCATGTGTTTCATGATCATGGACAAATGTACTTTGTCTTATATGCAAAACGGTTATAAAATATAATAATGAAAACTGTGACTGATTACATTTATGCTCTAGTCACATGCGCATGCGTTTTAGGTACTTAATTTCCACTGAAATAGAGCACAAAATTTGATTAATGAGTTTACAACACAATGAGTTTAAAAATAATAAAAACTGAAAAGATTAGATAGATTCTTACGGATTTCTTTCTTCTTTTTTTTTTTACATTTATCATTTTTTGCTAATAAAACAAAGCTATATATATATATATATATATATAT
>NW_017296328.1:88793-90728 GCF_001594075.2 Trachymyrmex cornetzi | reverse complement strand
CTCTGATATATATATATATATATATATATATATATATATATAAAATTTGCGATGTTTTCTGTATGAAAGGAGTTTTATGCAGCAGGAAACTTCGGTTAATTAGCTGTGCATAAAACTTCATGCATAAAATGTAAGCTATTATGCGTAACTAACTCTGGTACTTCTGCACAGAAAGTACGCATTTTGCAGGTTATCTCTGCGTTCAAATCCATTATTAGTATGCAAACGTTTAATGAACATTGCAGTTCATCAGGGCGCGGAGCAGCCTATATCAGAACACTGTATCAGGATATTGAATCGGATTGCTCCTTGTCCTTAATCAAATGAATTGTAATGTTCACGAACTGTTGCAGGGTGTGGTGCACTTGGCGCTATAAATGCTTCAAAGCATTTGATTAACTAATCGGGAGAAAGAATTTTACTAATTGACTAATAAAGAAATGCTTAGAATTATTTATAGTATTAAGTGGACTTTAGTTGTTGGCACACGCGGGACATAACTAACGAAATGTATAGTTTCTGTAAAAATATTGGGCAGTTCAAGTTAGTAAAGAGATTAGATTTGCTCGTTGAGTAATTAAACATGATTAGTTGGATTCACAAGTAAGAACCAATCATGTTCATTCGCTCGTAAGTATGCCTAGCCGCTTTGCCAACTTGAACTTGCCTATTCTTTTCGAGGCCGCTACTATGCTAGATAGCAGAAACGTACGTTTAGCGTAGGGGACGCAAAATTCGGAGGAGCAAAATTTGAATAGACACAGACGAGGATATGTGTAATAAAATTAGTGGAGTATCTATTCCAATACTTGTAAAAAAGATAATCCTACACTGATTAAAGCTTAAGTTATTAAAAGTTTCTTGAAGAAAAAAAGAAAACATCATTATTGTTGGAAAATTAGTCCAAAAATCTTTATAATGCGTCAGAATAACAGAATATAATGCAAAAAAATATAGGTACTCTTTAATGTGCCAGAATAACAGAATTTAATATTAGAAATTGCCTACTAAAAGGCAAGGAATATTAGAACGTCGATCGATAAACGTTAATTTATTTTTTATTGTGTTCGTCGACAATAATCGCATGTATACCTAATAATTTCTCTCAGTTTCTATACAATCAAGGTGTGCCCACAAAGCACATTAAACATTGCACTTACAATTATATTCGCTTATTATCTGAGAAATTTTGATCACAAAATATACAAGTTATAATTATCAATAAGTTGATGGTCAATATATAGTTGTTGATTATCACCGTAGCTCTTATTTGCAACATAATATCATGAAATTAAACAATATTAAGAATCTTTATTTTAGATCGCATACATGAGAGAACACAATTAATACTAGAAATTAAATGCCTATAACGGTTGAAGCTGGATCTTCAATGCTTAAATAATTCAATCTTGAATTGTTATATATACAGGGTGTCCCAACCTTTTTTGCCAATCACTTTTGTGTAGATAGAACGGACTAAACTGAGTCAAAAAGTCCTCTACCACTTTGCAATTTTCGTAATAGTTAACAAGATATTAATTACCAAATATTTATTTACTAGATATTAATTACTAAATGATAAATATCAAATGGAACAGCGAAAAATTTATTTAAAGAAGTGTTATTACAATTCACATTATTATTGTTAATATACATATTTTTTCCTAGAGATGTTCGTTATTGCAAGTTAATCTTAATTTCAATGGGACTACTTATACTTGACTTTGAACGACATGAATATTCTCACAAAATTAAGATTTTGTTATAATTATTTTACTCTTTTCTTCTGAGGTTTTACATTTTTGCAACAGCTATTCAATACATCGTATTATTTACTCATTATGAAATGTTACTATTAATTTTTTATGTTTTATATTATGTTAGCGACATTATGTTATGTTATTTTTATTTTTATTATGTAATTTGAAGGTTTTT
>NW_017296328.1:83613-88409 GCF_001594075.2 Trachymyrmex cornetzi | reverse complement strand
AACCAATATTTTGCAATTTTTAGTAATTAATATCTTGTTAACTATTGCGAAAATTGGAAAATGGTAGAGGACTTTTCGACTCAGTTTAATCCGCTCTATCTACACAAAAGTGATTGACAAAAAAGGTCGGGACACCCTGTATACTTGCATATATATCATATTTGTAGTCATTCGAATTGCGCGCCGATTGTTTTTCTGGACTATAAACGCAATTAAACTACTTTAGTAATCGCAAATTAAATTGACAAGTAATTTTAATAATTTGGTGCTGAATCAGGCATCATATACTGATGTTCATATGTTAAAAACACTGTTAATAAATTTATCGCGAAAAATATTACCTCGGCCGGGAGCCGAATCCGGATCTCTTGTATTCCGTCGATATAAAGCCTCGGTAGTTAAAGGCTTAGGACATCGTTGTTTACGAGCCTTTAACTACCGAGGCCTTAGTAATATTCTTCGCAATAATTGGTACATGTAAGGAAACAACGTTTTTCAGGCGACGTAATATAAACAATATTTTATGCTGATTCTACAATGAGTTGGTAGTCGGAAGTCTTAGTCTTAATCGGTGAAGTTGGCCAATCAGCTTTAATCGTACAAGTTGGCTATTTGTCAATTTCACCGATAAGACTTAGGATTACCGATTACCGACTCATTGTAGAATCAGCGTTAGAATCTTTATTTTAGACTGCATATGTGAGAACACAATCAATATTAGAAATTAAATGTCTATACGGTTGAAGCTGGATGCTTAAATAATTCAATCATGAAATTAAGTTTCAGTAAGGAACAGTATAGATGTGAATTGAAGTGTAAACACAATGTGTAACTCGTAATACACTGCTTCGAAAGCAACAAAATTATCTATATGCTTGTTATCAGATTACAGTGCCTGAAACTTCGTTTGCCGCCATATTTATACCTTCTCTAATAGTTCAATATGGTAACACGTTACTACATGTCTTTATGACATTGGCGTGCGTTCTTTTCTCGTGTGACCTATATTTTAATAAAACTCAGCCATTTCTGACGTGAGAATATTATTTAGGATGATAATTGGGCTGTTTCTCCTACTTGCATAAATCAAGGTACACAAAAAACGTAAGCAGTAAGATATAAGCAGTAAGTAAATCAACACTTCGGATTTGCAATTGCTCATGTTATTGACTTCCGCTCTACTGTAATTGGCCGATTCACTTACTGCTTATGTCTTATTGCCTTATGTTTTTCTATGTGCTCCAGATATTTAGATTACATGTGTATACATCAGATTATTTTTATTAAGCGTTGTAGAATAAAAAAACAGTATTTTTTAAATCGACAACTTCACAATGATTATTATTTGTTGCCACCATACAAAAAACCCAGGTAGCAAGCTACGTCATTTTGACGTCAGCTTGCTACCAGGGAAATGATACATATTTACTTTAGACAATATGATAAAGTATAACAATAATATGCTTTGCTATAATTTAGAATGAGAAATAATGTTTTGTATTGAATGATTATGCGTGTAGATATATATATATCTATTCTCATGCAATTGTAAGTTTACGCGTAAATAATGATTCATTATTTAGTTTATTCTTTACATTTTTTTTTATTTATGTATTTAAGTACATAATCGTTTGATTGTTAAATCGTTTAATGCAGTTAAGGTATGATTGAAATAAATGCTACGTGACAGTTTATAATACGTTATCTTATCTTCAAATGCATAATTATTGCAGTTGATATAATAATAATGGGACTAGTACCTATATAAATATATAAACAGCATTATAAATGGAGTTTATCGCGGAATTAAATGATAAAACGATATGGTTAACGACAACAATAAACACTTAAAATTTTTTTGTAAGCATGTGAGGTTTGAGAAGAAATTTGCGCTTCTCTCCGTGGAGTATTAAATTTATAGTTATGAGATCTGTTACTGTTGCATGTTATTTTATTGATAATTCTTTTTTTTTTAATCATCGATAACTTTTACATCGACATTTTTAATTTGCAAATTAAGTGAATACACTGAATATACAGAATACACATACACGCACTCGACGCACGCGCGCGTGCGCAAACAAAGAACACAAGACCGTGCATAGGATTTTTGGAGCCTTACTGCACAAGTAAATATGGGGCATCTATAAAAATGAGGATACATGAGCTATGATAAAAAATAAATTCCTCTATAGAAAATTCTATTATAATAACTCAAATAGCCTTTTAAAATAAGAGGATATACTAGCGGCACGTTTATTCGTTAGAAGATGTTTGTCACTTATGTACTATCACAACTATGCGTGCATGTCAGTACATGCAAGACATTCTTCTAGCATTATGAGGATTGCAATCTTAAATGTAGCACTTTATGGTTATACGAAATTCCTTTGTTTTGTATAGAGTATCTTCTTGAGGTTGCTTATAAATGAAAAATCCTCTGTGACATTAACACGAGAAATCGCTAAATGGCAGAATATTTTATTTTGAGTGTTGAAATCGTTATTCCCTCGCATTATGTCTAGTGTTTAAAACTTCGAGACCGCTTAGCACTGGAGGTCCTGATACGGTATATGGTGACCCCCCCCCCCTTTACACGGCCCTGAGTAAACATTGATATAAGATATATCAGTATATAATAATATGTGAAGGTATAAATATACATATACAATGTAAATGAATAAATGTATATATATACATATACAGTAGCGCTTAAAAGTATTTTGTAAGTGATATTTTTACTAATACATTAGCGTACGTTAATCTGATGCAAACATAGATGGCGATGTTGTCACGGGAAAGAGTAACATTTAATTTGTGTTATTGATTGTATATTGAAGGATTAGTTCCTTATTTTTCAACAAATATTTATAATATGATGGATCATAAGTATTTTGTATTGCCAATAATTAGTATAAATAGCAAGTATACGATTATGTAATTAAAATGTTTATATATGTAGGCATTTGTTTACATAAGTTCAAGAATGTCAAAATGCAGAGTATCCAGTAGAATTGAAAAAGTATATTTTAAACACGTTACTGTACACCAAGGAAACTTAGTCTGTGCAAAGCGTTTTAATCTGTCTTAGCAACATGTAAGTGACCGGTGTAAAAAAGAGAGGTTACCTGGAAATGTAAACAGCAAACCAGGCAAGACAACAAAAAGAATGGACAAAAACATTCGAACGAGATCTAGTGCTGGTCCGTACAAATTAAGGAAATAAGGAATGATTTATAGAAAAATTTCAGTTGCAAGCTACATGTTCCAACTGTAAAACATCGCTTGGCAGCTGCAGATTTAAAAGGAAAGATCCTGTTTAAGAAGTGAATGATTAGTGTAAAAAATCGAAAGGTTAGGCTTGCGTTTGCAAAGAAACATTTGACATGAATGAAAGACGATTAGGCTAATGTCCTATGGGGTAATGTACGAGTGATGAGAGCAAGTTCAATTTCTTTTTCTCTGATTATATCGAATATGTCCGCCGTTCTAAAAATAAAAGAAATGATGTTCGATATCAAGTACTCATAGTAAAGCATGATGAAGGTAGCGAAATGCTCTGGGGATGCTTTTCCTGAAATGAGACAGGTTCCTATTTTTTTTTAATATGAAGTAAAATACTTTTTACTATGAAATAATATACGTTCCTTTAAGATGTCTCAATAAGCAAATCAGTGCTTTATAGTAAAAAAAGTGCCCAAAAGATGGATGTTTCAACAAGATAACGATTCACAGTCTTCTTCTTAACTTGAAAAGGACTCTTTAAACAAAACAAAATTAACGTTTAGAGCGACCTAGCTAAAGTCCGGACTCTAATTCCATAAAACATCTTTGGGCAAAAAGTGACACACAGATACTATGTCAAAATTTTTTGAATAGGCTAGAGTTGGACGCTATTTTGCAAAAAGAACGCTTAAAGAAGAATCGTACATAGAAAAGCTCGTAGACTTAATGCTCCATTTATGCGCCGTGACGGTAAAATCACAAGGTTTTGTTACAAAATATGGATGTAGTTCCGAATGAATCTCCGCTCGCGATTAACTTGAAATTTCATATAAATTCATATAAATTCTACTCAATGTGAGAAATAAAAAATGTTGGACGTGGATAATAATTACAACAGTGCGCTTAAGCACATGTACATAACTTTATTTGGTAACACTGCAGAAAAGGGGAGCACTCGCCGACGACTTTGACCTTGATATATGTTGTCAAGGTCATCACCCTGAGTAACCTCCAACAAGTTTTAGCCGTCGCTCGCTATCCGTTAAAAATTAATTAACGAAAAAAGTTTAAAAAATAATGTCTCATTTCTGCTATAACGAAAGTTGTAAACCTATATAGAATCTCGTTTTGTGTTGAAAAGTGTATGTGTGGATTCAGTGGTGGAGTGAAAGTCGTTTCGCGTTAAAAAAACCTAATCCTAACCCAACCTATTTTTTACTTTCGCGTGGAAAGTTGTACATTCAAGAAGCAAAGTTCTACTAGGTTTACAACCTTCCACGTGAAATGAGGGCCACCTCGCATAAAAAAATGGGTTGGGTTAGGGTTAAGTTTTTTAAATGCCAAACGACATGGATTTACAACCTTCCACGCGAAATGAGGGCCATCTCACACCAAAAAATGGATTAGGTTATGGTTAAGTTTTTTTAATTCGAAATGATCCCACCTCTCCCTCTGCTTGGGGGCGCACGACTTCCATGCGAAGCGACTTTCGAAATCGTGACCCTGAGTGATCTTCAACAAGACTTCGAAAATTGCTATATGTGGAAATGCCCAAGCAGGGGGGGGGGGGG
>NW_017296328.1:78390-83573 GCF_001594075.2 Trachymyrmex cornetzi | reverse complement strand
CCCAAGGGGGGGGGGGGGGGGTAAGGTGAGATGGGAGTTGCTTTACGTGGAAAGTCATTACGTAAGCAAGGAAGGGTGTAGGATAGTTTTTAATATTATATGCAACAGAAATAAAACGTTATTTAAAAAAAATTTTTTTATTAATAACTTCTTAACGAAAACGAGCAACGGCTAAAACTTGTTGGAGGTCACTCAACATACTCTTAATAACAAGGTCATCACCTCCAACTCTTAATAATAAGGTGATGACCTTGACAACATATGTCAAGGTCGTCGGTAAGTGCTCCCCTTTACTGCAGTTTTACCCTTTATTTTTGTAAGAGAACAGTAAAGACGCCAGTACACAAAACTAAAGACGCACATAGCAAGCGAAGAAGGAACAAAAAATGGCGTAGTAACAGAATTGCTAACCTAAAGTAAAAACTAGTGACATTGCCAACGTAGAAATTAACAGCCTATGATTATATAAACTAAAGACATTTGATTACATATTTGTTCATCTAACTCAACAAAAAACACATAGTCTAAACTTCAGGAAATGAAAAAAAATTTTTAAATTTTTCTTTTCATTCAGGTAGATCCTGCTTAGTGTGGAAAGTCGTGCGCTCCTTGGAAGGGGGAGGGGGACGTGGGGTGGGAGTCGTTTCGCGTGGAAATCGTGCGCCCCTAAGCAGGAAAGAATGGGGTGGGAGTCGCTTCGCATGGAAATCGTACGCCCCTAAGCAGGAAAGTGATGTGGGACTCACTTCGCATGGAAAGTCGTATTTCCTTAATCGGTCCGGATTTTAGTCGATAAATGTTGTCATATAAAAAAAAATGTTTTACTTTTTCCGAAATTGAGACTATAAGTTTTTTATTTTTTACTTCAAAAACAACTTATATTAAAAATTTCAGATCAATCGCTAGTAGGGATTATTCGGAACAAAATATTAAGCACTAAGTATAAGAATATTCAAGCCTATGACGGTCAAAGCTAGATCTTTTTTGCCTAAACAATTCCTAGTGAATTATCTATATCCTATATATGTACATGCATATATATCATATTTTTGTAGTTATTCAAACTACGCGCCGAAATTTTTCCGGACTCTATCTAACGCAATTAATGGCTTAGGACGCTCGTACGGATTACAAGAGGTCCGGGTTCAAATCCCGGCCGAGGTAATATTTTTCGCAATAAATTTAAGGTTTTTTTCAGCACATTGTCAATTTAACTTGTTTAATTTAACTTGTGATATTGCAGTAGTTTAATTGCGTTAGATAGAGTTCGGAAAAATTTCGGCGCGCAGTTTGAATAACTACAAAAATATGATATATATACATGTACATATATAGGATATAAATAATTCACTAGGAATTTTTTAGGCAAAAAAGATCTAGCTTTGACCGTCATAGGCTTGAATATTCTTATACTTAGTGTTTAATTCTTGTCGGTCCGAATAAAATCTTATTATTCAAAATATTAAGTACACTTGTACACTCTTTCACTTGTTTCATAGTTATTTCAATATTTTTTCTATTGTAAACTAATATTTGCTTTATTATTTTAACCAATAAAATATTTTTGATCCACCGTATTATATATTTGTCAATAAATAAAGAATTTCATTGTATAGTTTTAGTAGCATAAATAAATTGTTATTCTTTTTATAATAACAACGTCGTCTATGTTTATGTCGGATTATTAATGTACACAGATATATGAATAGAAATGTCACTTACAAAATACTTTTAAGCGTTACTGTATAGTGTATGAGATACATATACAAAGTATTTCAAAAAGGTCGGGATACATGAATATTTCGACAAATATAAGTTTTATAGAAAAGTGTTTCAGACAAAAGTTGTAGGATTTAAAAAGATCTATTTACTGAGCTTATTAATTTGACCTTGAGTGATATTGTCAAGGTCAGTTCAAGTCGCCCGGCTTACTGCCAAATGTAAACGCGTGGCGAAATAAGATCACTCAGAGAGATGTAATTCGTCGCTAGGCGCGTTGTTTACAAGTGACATTGACATTAATGTGCCTAGCGGGATTGGCATTAAGGGGATGCTAAACCGATTACCCAACTCAATCAAGGTCGATAGTACAAACTTTTTTAATTCCAAATTCGGTAATAGTGGTGACATCTTTGATTTAGTTTTTACATTATATTATATAATATATATCATTCTGTCTTACTCAAACGCATACATTTGTTCTTATCTAACATATACCAGCACCATCTATCGCAAGACCGCGCAACTACTGCTACACGGAATTTCGACTCTGTTAACGGTCCCAGTCTTCGCAAAGCACCTGTATACACATATTTTCTATTCGGTGGAAATGTTTCTTTTCTATACTTTCAATCTTAGTTCTACAAACTCGGTATCGTTCGTTTCAATAATGTGACCTCAGCTGCACGCTTATTTTCATGATATGGAACTCTAAAACTCTTATATCAAGCAAATATATATCTGAGATGACAGCTGTACTAGCCAAAAATAAGTAAATTTTTAACAAATCTGAAATTTTTTTTCGATTTTCTCATGAAATCCAGTGCAGCTGAGGTCCTGTTTGTGCGTACTTTACTTTAAGCAATAATACTTTTGCAATCAGTACATCCAATACAGAGATTTTTCACCGAATGGAAATGTGGTAAAACAGGAGGCTTTAGCATCGCCTTAACGTGCTTAGCAACGGCGAATACGAACCTTACTGGTCGCAAGCTGCTCGCTTGCATTTGGCGGCAAGGCAAATTTGGCTATTTTCATAAATTAATATCTTGTTAACCATTGCGAAAATTACAAAATTGTAGAGACCTTTTCGACTTAGTTTAGTCCATTTTGTCATTATGCGAGAGTTTTAACGTTAATTATCTGGCACTCTGTACACGCAGGTATAATTATGTGTGTATATGGCTTTACATTCCATTTTATATGATTAGCAAAATGTACAAAAGCGCCAACTTCAAACGACTGTTACTCAAAAACTATAATTTTTAGACTTTGAGCTCACTGACACTTTTAACCTACACATCAAGAACTATCATATAGCACATTTTCAGAAAAGATCGAAAGCCGTTTTCCATAAAGATTCTGTGGAGTTTTATCTATCCTCAAAGAATTTGTTATTTTAGAATTTAATCTTTAAAACATCCTTTATTTTTTCTGCGTATTTATAAATAATTTATCATTTTATATATAAATTATTTCTTGTTTTTATAATAATTATTTTAATTGTCTATAATATTCTAGAAGTATATATTATCTGTATTATATACTTGTATTTCATAAAATAAATATTATATTATTTTTGTAGCGAAGTTATTTAAAATGTTAGCATGAATTGATAAAATTATATTCGACACGGTTCATTCATAGAAAGTGTGCTGTATTCATTTCCAGCAGAAACCTTTGACCTTCTTATTGCGTCCCGGACGCGCTTCGTTCTTATCTCTGAGAAAGTTTGTCCTTTTTTATCCGATAATGATTGTCATTAGAGAATTTGGTATAAAACAAAGAGAAAGAAAAAAATAACTATTAATAATTATTTTAATTTTGCAGTAATTCGTTAATATCAAAAATTTGAGGGAATAGGAGAAAGAGGGGCGAGACAGAATTACGTCTTCATAGAATCATTTATGCGAAATCATTCATTTACTACAATTTAATAAGAACAGATACGATCCAAATTGTAATAAAGTTATAATTATAAGTTGCTTATAATTATATTTTAATTATATATAAAACTTGTAGAACTTATAACAGCGAAATTGATCTAGGCGTTAGGAATCTGCGCTGGATGTTATATTACGCAACAATTATCAGTGATTAACAAATCAAATCTGTACGTTTGTAGAACTTATTTTTATTAATCATTTATATAGCGTAAAGCTCTTATATTTAAATTGTAATTTATTAAGAAATTTTGGATTTCTATGAAAAATTTTTTTTATATATATGTATATATACTACATATAAGTATCAAGTATGTGACGTATTTATTATTATGTGACGATTTGCATTGCAACTCCAAATATTGATAAATAAAATAATATTTAAATAATAATTATTAAAAATCCAGAATTTTTTAATTGTTATTTAAAAGTAAAGTGTTATGTATATGTTATGAAAATAATTAATTTTTTCATATTATGTGTATATATTTGTGTATGGAAAAATATTTGTTATATATTTTTCATGTTATATTTATATACGCTTATGTATGTATATATTGTAAACACATGCACATAAATGTATATACACATACATTTTTTAAATCTATTATTTAGAGTCATTAAGTTAAGAAATATTAAGAAAAAAAATAATTTACAGAATTTTTATTTTTAATTAAAATTTTAATTTTGTATCTCTGAAATGAAGACTTGAGAGCATATATTTATAAGACCATATATTCATAACTCTTATAATATTGTGCAATTTCTAAGAAACATCTTATGTGTACATATGTATAAACACACACACACACAAACAGACATAAGTATAGAATAAAAAAAGAATACAATTGATAAATATCTAAATTTATATTTTAACAACGGTTATTGACACTGCATGATATGTAATTTAAAAATCAATTACAACTGCGTAATTTTACTATTAAAATAATATATATATTTAATATTGTTTCTTAATATTGTTTGTATATATTTAATATTTATTTAAACAATGTATATATTTAAACATTGTTAGATTGCTTATATTTTTTATTTCACGCAAAACCTACTACATAGAGTTTGTTTCGTGAATCGATCGTTGCAATTTTTGAGATGCTTCCGATTAGATAATAGGATATATATTTCTAACAAAAGTTCGTTAGTCTTTAATAAAGAATTGATCGTGTAAGAAAAATTTCAAAAATATTCATTTTTTTAAAAGAAAGTCGAAGTTAAATTGTTTCTTTAAACGGAACTATGTTTTTTTCTATTAGGTGTACAACTTTGCTTCCGCCGTTTTTTTTTTTCGAAATTCGAGGCTTTATTGTAAAAAAACTGGTTATACATTTAGGATTCAAAGTATTGTCCATCGCTGGCCACTACTTTCTCCCATCTTTCGGGCAGCGTACGAATCCCGCGTCGAAAAAAACTGGTTATTTTTTGAGGCGATCCACGAATCGATCCAATTTTTTACTTCTTCATAAGACCGGAAGTGCTCATCAGCCAGGCCGTGTGCCATTGATC
>NW_017296328.1:70088-77863 GCF_001594075.2 Trachymyrmex cornetzi | reverse complement strand
CTTTGACGTCAAAATCACCGTTCTTGAAGCGTTGAAACCACGACACGTTCTTTCACTAATAGCGGCCTCACCATAAGTATTTGAAAGCATTCGATGAGCCTTACACAGCCGCAGATTTCTTCATATTGAAGCAGAAAATTAAAACCTCCCGCAAAAAACGAGAATTTGGCTCGTAAACTAACATTTTCAATCGAGAATAACTTTATGATGCAGACACAAATCGACTAATATTTCTATGAGGTTATGTTGACAGATGCCCAAGTTTATTGTATGACGTCTATGATCTATTTATTTCGACCATCACTTACCACTAAAGCCATCTATAGGAAAATGGCGGAAGTAAAGTTGTACACCAATATAGTCATATACTACATGAAAATAATTTATCATAGAGCGTTAAGTATCATGTTAATTATTCGATCCCAAGATAATTCAATTAATACTTACAACATAATCTATGAATCTGGCATCGTTCCGACGGAATCGGAATTTTATTAATAAAATGCGATACATTGACACATCCTTATGTATTATCGAGTATATTACTACATTAATGTCCCGCGTACACATATACATAAATTTTTATAGAACTGTAGCGTTTTGATTAGACGTTTAAGTTTAATTCTAAGAACTCTATATTATTTCTTCATGTAATCTACTAGTTTGTAGTCTTTAATTTTGTAAATATGTATTGCAGAGCTTTTTGTGTTAAGCGAATATTGTCATGATTTAATAGTGTAGACGCTCTTTTGGACTAAGAAATGGTAAAAATGATTACAATTTTAAAGTTTTTTGTCTTTCTTGATGTCAATTTCAAGTTGTAGACACTTACTAATGCATATACTTCAATTATGGAGAAGAATTCTCAAATCTGTGTAAAAATACCGTATGTGATATCTTCTATAAAAATTATTGCGATCAATCAGTAAAACAGACGATTTTAGGATCTTCTTAAAGTAATGAGAAAACGAAAATAAATATGACTGTAGGGATCATACAATAGGTATACACTTACTTAGAAATAGTATTTGTCGAATCATTGATATATACAGTAACACTGCGTTAAATCGAAAAGTGTTTCAGACAAAAGTTTTGTGACTTCGAGGGGACATAAGATGGTATTATTGGTTTGACCTTGGGTGGCGTTGTTAAGATCAGGGCAAGTCACTTTGAATTTTTAAAATAAAACCCTCAATTTTTCATTGGATATTCTTGCACAACACTTTTCGATTTAACGCAGTATTTTTGAGATATTTGAGTGGATCTTTTAAAATGGGATACCCTGTATATATAAAGAAGAATTGAAACACAAATAAAGTAACGATCAATTCGAGCAAAACACTGTATTCGTATATTTAACAGTGTGATAGAAATTTTTTTGGTAATATATATCGGAAAAGATTTCATAACAATATGTTATATTAATTAAATTTAACAATTTGAAATAACTCTAATTATGCGAAATTTGAGTGAAATATACATACATCTTTGCAGTAACAAAAAATACTTTTTAGTAATACAAGATATAAAGTTTATCATTGATTTATATCAAAATATTGGATCATATTTGATGATATTTGTTGAAATTCTTTGTTAGAGATCTTATCATAACTAATAAAATACTTATTGTAATAATGAGGATTAGAATATGCAATGATTACTAATGTAATAACGCAATTAGAATAGTAAAAGAAATAAATTGACAATAATTTAGTAATATATAACTGAAAAACACTAACGTTAAGTGTATTTTAAAATGCTGTTATTATCTGCTTTAATTTTTGTTTAAATACGTTAATAATATTCGAAGTCAATGACACCAATACATTCATAACTACTGCTTGTTAGTACAGTTCAAGACCTTGATATGTAATGCGATATATTTGAAACGTAAAAGAGATAAAACATTCGAACATTCCAAAGTCATCATGAATAGATATACAATCATATATAGGCATATGCTCTAATTTTGTTAATTTAAATAAAAAGTTTTAATAAATTTAGTGAGTATTTACATACTATCATATATTTTATTTTATTTATTTAGTCAGGAAACGTTTTTAAAAGTTCGATAAGGATCAATTTTATTAGAGTAAAAATGCTCGTATATTTAAAAAAAAATGAAACAATGTCGTAGCTTATTTCGAGCTTATAATTAGAATAACTTTAAATTAATATAATTAACATAGGAATATAAATACTAAATAATATTCTACACAAACGTTTCGGCTTACAAAGCCTTCTTCAGTGTTAAAAAAAAACTCAGAAATACAATATTAAATTAATAAACCAAATAAGTGTAACAAATACAATAAAAATTAAAAAAAACCATCAGTGGTGAAGTGTCAGTATATAAAGAATTCAAAAAGTATTATGACAGATATTACAATAAGATAAGAAGATTAAATACTTCAGTTAACAGTAGATTACATTATGTTTCTCGATAAAATAGCTTTGCTAAATTCCACAGAATATCATAAAATACTCATAACTAACGAATTCTCAAATCATTTGATACAAGTCTGCGACAAACTGGATTCTCGATTTCAACCGAGGAATTTGGCAAAACTATTTTATCGAGGAACATAATATACTGTTGATTGAAATGTTTAATCTTCTTATTTTATTGTAATTTGTCATAATACTTTTTGACATTTGAATTCTTTATATATACTGACACTTCACCTGATGGTTTTTTAAAATTTTTATTGTATTTGTTATTTATTTGGTTTATTAATTTAATATTTTATTTCTGCGTTTTTTTAACACTGAAGAAGGCTTTGTAAGCCGAAACGTTTGTGTAGAATATTATTTAGCATTTATATTCTTATGTTAATTATATTAATTTAAAGTTATTCTAATTATAAGCTCGAAATAAGCCACTACATTGTTTAATCAATTTTATATTATTTACAATTTTAAAAATTAATAATATTGAAAAACAATAAATATGAATATAATAAATATAATAAATATAACAAATATAAATGTGAAGGCTATAGGAGTTAACACTGGTTATAAACATACGTAATAATTTTAATAATAAATTAATACAAAAAATTGGAACGTTTTAATCTTAATAACATACCACTTCCAAACATCGGTCGTGATTTAGGCAATGTCAATGTTGTTCCAGATGATATTTTGAGATCAAAATGTAACTCTTTGTTAACAACCATTAGAGACAAATGATTTATTAATTTGTCATCGGTTTCCATTCCAAAGAGCATTCAATATTTTTTGTAATTAGCCGAAAAATTCTCTCTTCCAATCAATAGAGGAGAAAAAGTAATATTTTAATTCATAAAAAATGTTGAATTTAATATCAAGAAATTACAGAGTTCAGTACATAATATGGTTTAGAAAGCGTATCAATTATCAATGGTCTTCTTTCTTTTAAACACAGAAAGAAATTTTGTATATAATAATATACATAAAACATAAATAAAAAGCAGCATACAGCCACATACGCAAGATGTTTTTTGCAAAAGTCATATATTTAAAATTAAAAGATGTAAACGTTTTGGTCAAGTCTTGACCATCATCAGTACAAATAAATGAATGAAAATGTTAAATAATAAAAACGCCAATTGAGATGTCGAAGTGAAAATCAAATTCGAAAATTATTCTGTTTCCTCGATCTTTTTAACATATAAGATCAAATTTTATTTCTTGATCGCTGTATGTTAAATACAGGATTGCCAGATTCTGACAAAACAAATTAATATAAGTTATTATCTTTAATTTAGTTTATTAAGTGAATTAATTATAAAAACTTACTCGTATTTTCACAACGATCAATTATACTGTTACAAGTTGCGGTGTTATTTAGTGTGAAGAATATTCACGAAGACGGAAGAATTATTTGATGGTACAAATATTATATAAGAAAGTTCGTGTAATTACAGTGACATTGTCAACATTTTGAGACGGTATTTATATATATTGAAAAAAAAGGAGAGAGAAAATGCTAGGAAAGGATGATATATTAGTGAGGAGGGAACTATTTTTTAATAATAGGCATAAAAATATCAGGGAAGCGTCACTTTGCTTATTTAATCATAAATCTTGTTTCTTTATGTGTATCATCTCTTACTATTCTTTTATGATATGATATTTCTGAGTCTAGATTTCGGTCTTAATTAGACTATCTTCAGTATATATATATATATATATATATATATATATATAAACATTTTTTTTTAAGACAGAGAGTTTTGATGACAGTGATAGAGAGTAATCGAAAGCAGTATTTAAGACAATCTTTCTTTCGTTCCACCAAATCTGATTTTATGGCGTTTTATTTCAATACAGAATCTGGAAATTGTGCGTCGAGCATCTTGCTAATCTGTTCCACAAAAAAGATACTATACTATTAACATCTCCTAAAACATTACTTTCTCTATTCGTTAACAATTTATATTCTAATGAGTGTTTTTCATTTAATCAATTTAAGATTCGATGTCTACATAACTGCGACTAAAACGTTATTAACTTGTAAATTGCGAAAATAGTACTTTAAGGAAAAAATTTTTATATATATATTGAAGATGCTCTAATTAAGACCGAAACGTTTATATTTTATGTAGAATTGTGTTGTGTAATAATTTAATAAATCATATTATTCGCTTCTAATATCTTGCGTAGTGGTATGTACCCGTTAAAATATTGTTTTGATAAACCAAGTTTTCTGAAATGACACGCAAAAAATATTTACTGGCTCCCGAACTATCTGGAGATACGGTAGTATCTATACGTTTTGAATTTTTAGACACTTAATTTATTTATTGGTTTATCAATTTTATCGTCATTTTTCTTTATGGAAAAAACTGTTAGTGCATAGTAATGCATAGTTGTGAAACTATTGACATTCAATAATGTCACTACTGCTATGCAATAGTGTCACTGCTCAATCAGTGCTATTAGTGTTTAACACTATTGCAATACTGTCACTGCTAATATCAGGGTAGGCAAAATACTAACAAAATTGTATTTAAATGCACACAAAATACAAAATATTCTAAAAAAAGTATTCAAATACGAAATACAAAATATTCTCAATAAAATTAAAATGTATTTAAATACGTATTTTAAATACATATTGTATTTCAAATACTGCCCACTCTTGGCTGAGACACAATGCTAGAGGTTATTGTTCACCAAACGTAAACAAGGATAAATGATGCATTATGCATTTCATGCGTGAAATGGAACGCACTTTAAATTGAGTCAATAATGGTGCGATTTTAACTTTAATAAAAAAATTTTTGACATAATTTAAATGTATTTAGTATTTTACAAATTTAAAATACAAAGTACTAAAAAAAAATATTTAAATGCAAAATACAAAATACTCTAAAAAAAAGTATTCGAATATGAAATATAAAATACAAAAATGTATTTAAATACGTATTTTAAATACATGTCTTTCAAATACTATCCCCTCCTGGCTAGTATATATATTATTAGATTCAGTAGTGTTACTGCTGTAGTAATGTTCAACACTATTAAATCCAACTGTGGTATTAGTGCAGTATTCAGCACTATTGCAGTAGGTACTACTTTTTTCCCTATTGTAAGTACTACTTGTGTTCGCCACTGCAGTATTCTTGTTATATGAACGGAGTGTTCAGTAACATAGCATATTTTCAGTTATATAATTGTAATATTTAATATAAAAAATCGTTGTAGTAAAAAGTATATATGGATATCTTAAATATAAAAATTTCATGCTTATCATATGTACACCCAAGTAGCACAGGCAGTGCTTGCAAAGTGCTAAAAAAGCGATTGTAAGGATGCGTACCGTTACACGCATAATGCGCATGAGGTATCATTTTATCCTTGTTGTTTACAGAATATCAAACAAGGATAAAATGATACCTCATGAGTGCAACGAAACGCAGCCTTAGTTAACGCTTTGTAAGCGCTGTGTGCTACTTGGGCGTACATATAAGTATGAAATTTTTATATTTAAGATATCTATGATAATAATTCGTTTTTAATAATATTGTAAAATATTATTCCTACATACTGGAATAATAATATCAATTGCTCTAATGAATATATGTACTTTTTACTACAACGATTTTTTTTTATTTATTAAATATTGCAATTATATAAATTCATTCCCTAGTAGAAAAATTTTGAAACTTCGCAAAAATTTTGTTGAAATTGACATTTCAACGAAAATACTGAAAATTTGTTGACATATTTCGTTGAAATTTCGCTGAAAGCGAATTTTTCAGCAAAAATACTAAAACAATTATCGAAATTGAACTGAAATTTCTCCGCAAGTTTGTCCGAAAATCTCACTAAAATTTACTGAAAGAACGGTGGCAGTTTAGATTGAAATTGGTCAATCTTTATAGATTTGGACATTGAACTCGAATATAAAGCTTAAAATTCTCCAAAGTTCAGGGAACTTTGTGAAAATGCAATTTTTCTGTATGAAAGCATCGTTTCGCAGCAAAATATTTTTGAACGAACAGATCTCAATAAAGGCTGAATCGATAGCTTGCACTTGGATTGTATAATAAGAGTGCATTAATTTTTTCTTTATGTGCCCTACGAGTAGAGATATTGCGACGCAAATCCGAATCTGTATACATATATTAAGATATGCCGTCATTATTATTTTTATTACGTGCGTTGCGGCGATGTACGAGAAACGTATCAAACATTTTTTGTAACTTTACGATCAAATTCTTATATTCATCTTCGCCTTATATACGTCTTTGTTATATGTATAAGGCAGGATAGGAAATGCAGAACTTATAAAGCATGGAACCATAAAAATATGCAATTTCGGTGAAAATAAAAGATATCATAGCACTTCTCTTTCTTCTTCTGAAAAATATCAATAAAAGAACACTTTTTTTTTTCACCGAACCGTTACGCGTATTTATTCATTAAGAAACATTTTCGTGCAGAAAAATTGCATTTTTACAAAGTTCCTCAAACTTTGGATAATTTTAAGTTTCATATTCGAGTCAGCATGTCCAAGTCTATAAAGATTGGCCGATTTCATGCGATTCAATCACAGGAAAATTTTGGCCCTAAATTATCATCGTTCTTTCTCTGAAAGTTTAAAATTTCTCTGAAATTTTTAAAAGTGATTTTTTTTGCAAAAGGTCCTAAAAATCACTGAATTAAAATTATTCCGAAAATTTTGCTGAAGATCGAAATTTTCCTGAACTTGATTTAAACTTTTCTGAAAGTGATTTTTTCAGCAAAAATACTAAAATTTGTTGGTATTGGACTAAAATTTCTCCACTTCGCCAAAAATCTTTGCATAAAATTGTATAATATTTTTCTAAAAATATATTAAATATATTAAATATGCTTTAACATTTCGCTAAAAGTATTGCAAAATTGTTATAAATATATGAAAATTAGTTTTTATTTTTTGCTTAAATAGTATTCTAATATACATATATGAAAAGACAAATATGCGTTAAGTATGTTCTCATTAGTACTATTATACATTATATTAGGTATATATTATGCAATTATACACATTATATTATATAATTTAAGATTAATTATATTTTTCCAAACGTATTCCATCTTGTTCACAACATCTTTGATTAGATATGTTACAATTATACGTCTATTAGCATAACAGGTGTTCGTGAATCATCGAAAGAATAGTTTCCGTATAGGTCGCAGAGGTCAAGCTATATTGGGGTATAACTTATGATGGATGAACGCTTGGGAGAGGCACACCATGAAAATAACACAGGTCTGCAAAATTCACTTTTTTTTTTTTTTTT
>NW_017296328.1:58216-69975 GCF_001594075.2 Trachymyrmex cornetzi | reverse complement strand
TTTGTGCTCAAATTAAAGCTTGGTTCCTCCCCTACAAAAACCATATAGGATGGTTTTGAAAAAAATTTTATAGTTTTTGAAAAAGAAGGTTTTAAGCTTCCAATTCCTAGTGATTATGATGAAAATGCAAATTATTTAATTACATTGAGCTGAGCTCATACAAATCACTACTTGACTGTTTTTGGGGTCGGTGTTTACGAATCCAATGTCACATTTATAAAATTCAAAATGGCGGATCCAATCTTGGACCCCAAAAACAGTCAAGTAGTGATTTGTATGAGCTCAGCTCAATGTAATTAAATAATTTGCATTTTCATCATAATCACTAGGAATTGGAAGCTTAAAACCTTCTTTTTCAAAAACTATAAAATTTTTTTCAAAACCATCCTATATGGTTTTGTAGGGGAGGAACCAAGCTTTAATTTGAGCACAAATTCAAGTCTTTAGCACGTCAGGTTTCAGAGAAAATTAGGGGTAAAAACACCCAAAAACACGTTTTTTGGAATCTTTACCCCCACTTTTCTTAAAATCATGACGTGATAGGCACTTTTCGACTTCAGATTCGTGTTCAGCGCACAAAAATACGTCGGATATCACTCTGATATTAAAAAAAAGAAAAAAAAAGTGAATTTTGCAGACCTGTGTAATTATTGAATTTTTTAGAAGGAACGTTACTTTTTATCATAATTTGATCGTACGTCTTCTGGAATATGATACTAATCAGTAGTACTTATTTTAGTAATAAAACTGGATTAATTAATTTAATTTTTTTGAAATTTCAATGGAATTCGCAATAGTGGAATTATTTAGCACTAGTGCTATAATACAATAGTGTAGCAGTGCAGTAGTAGGGGAGACTGGGGCTGGTTGTCGTACGGGGTTGATTGTCAAAATGCTTATAACTCAAACAAGACACGGCAGAAAAATCTCTTTTTTGACTGTAGATAGCTGATGTAATATTAATTTGTTGTGTAAAATGGTTTGCACCATAAGCATTGTATATATTATTTATAGCGATTTTTGAGAAAATGAAGTCGGTGAGTAAATTTTTATAATCACCTATTTTGTTGTCTGACAAGTCTTCGGCATTATTAATCGTAATATCCCTGTATTCATAGAAAATGACATATCTTAGAAGATCTTTGCTACAATTAAGTAACCATTATTCTGACTAAGTTTGTGAATATAATCTCTTTTATTAAAAATGGCTATGTCGGGTAGATTGACCAAAATGAGACGAGGTTAGGTGACAATTAATTTTAATATCTTTAGAGGACACATTTTCAGAGAATATACTTATAAATACATTATATTTCATATAGATATATGTTTTTTCATTTTTTATATAGAAACTATGTTACAAAAACAAATTACGTATTTTATGATTAAAATAACTATTTTATTTTTATGAATACTATAATTACTATTATTTCTCAAAATATAGAACTGATATTAAAATAAAAATTGTGTTTTTATATGTGTTGTCCATAACAAATATGCTACTGCCAATCCTAAAACGTGTGACAATCAACCCAGAACATGGGGTTAATTGTGATATTTTCGCAGCTTTATTTAAAATTAAATAACTTATTTTTGTAATATGATGAATTCACGAGTAATATTTTTTTTAATACCTAAAGGATGTAGGTATATTGTAACGTATATAATATTTCAAAATCAGGCATCCACTTTTTTCTAAAAATCAATAATCAAAAACTGACAATCGGCCCCGATCTCCCCTACAATAGTCGAATTTACTACTACACTATAATAGTGCAATAGTGCAGTAGTATAGTAGTGTTCAATAAGTTTTTTTCGTAAAGGTTTATACTTTTAACAGAATCATTACCACCATGCTCAGATCGTCATCATTATCGTCAGAATCATTATCATTATCATTATCTTTATTTCTAGAACGCTTCAGTATTTTTGTTTGATTATTTGTAATTAAAATATATAAAATTATATCCGCTGAAATTTTCGTTAGTTCAGATAAAAATGATTTACATAAAGTAACTGCGGGTAATACGCCAGTATGGGGAATATGCTATTCGTGTTTAACAATGATATCGATTAGCAGCGTTTGCGTTAGTGCCATAAAATTATTTACAATTGTGTGCTTAACGTGTTGCATAAGTATCAAGAATTTTCTGGCAACAGTATTGTTTTTATGAGGTAAATATGACGGCATGGTATACGAAAATGCTTCTTATAACTTTTATAGTGCTTTATGTAAGTTATAATTTAAACATTATACAATATTTAACTTGATTAGCTTGTTAATTTATTAATTTGGTTAAAATGAAAATATTCAGTACATCGTTGATTCATTTTCTTAACAGCCGTATTGTACAGACTCATCATAAGATGAAATGGCGTCTTGGAGCAATATGATACTACTTTTGTTAGGATAAAATGCCAGTAGTCGTTCTCTCTAATATATAAGTTAGGGCGCTATAAACAAACGTTTTGCCGCATAATTTCGTTGTAACAATATATTCGTATTGACAAATACTTAATAAATAAACTTAAATGTTTATTTATTTGCTTATTGCATTATATTAATTTACTGCTCAATTCAAAATTCTGAATAGAGAATACAGTTTTTAAATCTATTTTAATGGATTGAATTTCCTTGATTACTGGAACTTAGACTACTTGTAATACTATGTAAATATAAAATAAAACAAATATTTATTTATACGTTTCATATTTACACATCACATACTTTTACTTTTAAAATTGGTCCAAAATGTAATTAGATAATATCTAATTGTTGCAGTAGATGGATTAACGAGAACTGTTCGTAGAAAAATATATTTATGCTGTTACAAACGTATCTCAAAGTTTATTTTACATGTCGTACAACTTAATCTATCAAAGTCATTACTTATATATATCTTTATATTGTTTATATTATGTTACAAATGTTCATTTACATCATAAAAATCATTAATAATGTGTTCTTGCAATAAAAGAAATAAAATAAATATTATACTTAGCATTTTTTTTTGTATGTGGCATATTACCTGCATAGTGGCATATTACCTATTTTTCAGCACTTTCGTATTTCTTTATTTTTAATAATAAAAAATGAAAATATTCGATTGCAATCATATACAAATAATAGATAAAGGATGGAAGAAAAAGATTAATATGTAAAATTACTTTAAATAGAACAAATAATTATTCAAAAATCTAATTTCGCTTAAGTGTGGCATACTCACCCCACTTACCCTATCTTCACATGAAAAATAATGTATATATTTCATAGAAAACTATAACCAACCGTAATATAATATAAATTATATATTATAAATTTAATACACTCGTCAACAAAATTATCGCATAATTATATATCGACTTTCTTTTTTATTGTTAGGCTCAATAATAATGTCATTCACAGATGTCGGTAGCTGGTCTTAAAACTAAGACTGATAATGGCTATTAACTTCCTATTAGCCATGTTTAATTGGAGATAGGATGTTGCAAATGTGCGTTCCTGCAAGTATTAGTTATGTATAAAGCCCTTAATATTTGTTTGTGCAATTCTGGTTTGTACGATGAAAACATTATTCTGAGTTCGTCGTCATAATTTTAAAATATTTGTTACTGTTTTTCAAAGAGTAAATGTGATTAAATATAGCTTATCTTGTCTTATTAACGTTATTAATGTTTTTGAAATTACATATACAAATAACGAACAAACTCTTCTAAAATTTTGAAGATTTCTTCCGAGTTATAGTTATATATATATATATATATATATATACAATTATGAAACTAATTATCCGGACATAGATATTACAAGTTTATTTTTCGGTACAGTATCACCAAATAAATAATATAATTTTTAAAGAATAATAGTATTTAGAAGTGAGAATTCTCTCCAGTTTACTTTCATTTTTAATATTAGTCAAAATTATATTTTTAGATACATATATAGACTTAATTAACAAAACTATAAAAATAATCGCGAAATTAATTGATCGGACAAACAAAAATAACATTGAAGAAAATATAATATTAAATCATATATTGAATTTTAATAGCGCGTGGGACCACCTTTAGCTTCAATAATAGCATTTAGTCTGCTTGGAATTGTTTCCACAAGTTTTTCGGGTAACTTTAGGATTAATGTTTTCCCAAGCTTCCAGGATGATTTTTTTCCAATTCTCCACGATTCCGAGGATTTGATTTTCGGACTTCTGACTTGAAAACTTCCTACAAATGCTCAGTAGGGTTCAAGTCTGGGTTCTGAGAAGGCCATTCAAATATGTTGATTTATATGCTTATTTATTTTAAAAAATTCATGTTCACGATGAGAGGTATGCTTGGGGTCGTTATCTTGCTGCATGATAAAATTCCGTTCAATTTCTATACGAGTTAAACGAGCGGAATCTTTTAAATTACGCTTCAAAATTTCTACGTACGTGTATATGTATATGTACCAGGTATGTAAATATGAAACCGAAATTTACCAATAGATGGCCATAGCTGTCAATGTAGTTGCCGTCAGACCGCGTAATTGACGCCATTTCCTTGTTCTGACATCTGACAAAGATTTTCAACTAACAACAATACAAGTTTCATACAACAGTATAGTTTGTATAGCGTTGAACATGTCGAATTTGATGCCTGGAAACTACAATTTGCGGACAGCATTGATTTTCTGTTACCATTTGAAGAACACTGCTGCAGAATCGCATCGAATGCTTGTCGAAGCTTACGGTGAGCATGCTCTTGGTAAATCACAGTGCTTTGAGTGGTTTAAAAAATTCAAAAGTGGCGATTTTGACGTGAGAAACGAAGAACGTGGAAAACCACCGAAAAAGTTTGAAGACAGCGAATTACAAGCATTGTTGGATGAGGATGACGCTCAAACTCAACAACAACTCGCGGATCAATTCAATGTGACACGAGAAGCCGTCTCCATACGTTTGAAATCCATGGGAAAGATCTAGAAGATAGGAAAATGGGTTCCACATTAACTGAATGAAAGACAGCGGGAAAACCGAAAAACCACTTGCGAAATGCTGCTCGCCAGGTACAAAAGAAAGTCATTTCTCCATCGAATGTGACTGGCGATGAAAAGTGAATATATTTTGAGAATCCTAAGCGTAAAAGATCATGGGTAACTCCATCGACATCGACTGCGACGCCAAATCGATATGGACGGAAGACAATGCTCTGTGTTCGGTGGGATCAGAAAGGTGTAATCTATTATGAGCTGCTAAAACCTGGTGAAAGTGTTAATACTGAACGCTACCGACAAATGATCAATTTGAATCAAGCTTTGCGTGAAAAACGACCGGAATATCAAAAAAGACAACACAAAGTGATTTTACTTCATGATAATCCACCATCACACATAGCAAAACTGGTGAAGGAAACGATTGAGGCGTTTGGTTGGGAAATACTTTCGCATGCGGCTTACTCACCAGACTTTGCTCCGTCCGATTACTACTTATTTGTATCGATGGGTCACGCACTTGCTCAGTAGCGCTTTACTTCTTACGAAGATGTACGAAAATGGCTAGATAACTGATTTGGCTTAAAAGAGCAACAATTTTTTTGGCGTGACATCCACAAATTGTCAGATAGGTGGGAAAAATGTATAGCTAGCGATGGGCAATACTTCGAGTAAAATATTTTTTATCATTTTCATGCATAAAACATGTATTTTCTATTAAAAAATTCCGGTTCCATATTTACATACCTGGTACATATATATATATATATATACCAGATGCAACAGAGCAACTGTATTAGGCTAATTTCTTGAAAAATATACATTTTTTTTGAAAAATGTTTCAGACAAAAGTTTTTCGACTTCAAGGGGGATATAATATGATATTATTGGTTAGACCTTAGGTGGTGTGGCAGCTTACTCGCCACACGAGGTTATCCGTTAAGATATGCCAATCTTATTATTATTACAATCGTACTATAGTTCTTATATCCAAAAAATGTATTGATGGGTGACTTTTGGTCGTGGCAAATGTAGCCGGTTTTTCCGTGTACAAGTACCTATATTGTGACCAAGCCAAAAATGAATTTTTTTCGAACTTATTGAGAATAGAAAAGAGATTTCTTTAAATTAACTTCAATTTAACTCTGTAAGAAGTATTTTTATGGAGTCCTTTATTAATTGACGGAAAGGAATTCTTTTTAAGTTTATTTCGAACACAAATTACACTAATTATACTAATTCATAAAGAAGTCAAGAAAATGAATTCTTTTCCAGTTTAAATGGATCAGTTGTGCTATCTGGAATTTCATGTTTAAGCTTGGCTTCTTGCTGTTGGAGCACTGATTTGCAATTTTTAAAAAAGCTTATTCGCTATGAAACCATTGCTATATCTTGCGTTGCTCTGAAAAAGTTTGTTAATCACTTATGGTATTTAACCTTTCAGTAGTCGTGTGGGGGTCACTGACTCATTCAGAAATTGTTATCTAACTTTGAGTTTGGATTCGGAATCGCAGCGACCTCAATAACCCTCCTATATTGCATTTCATCGAAATCGGAATACTTTTAGCATTCCCGTCTGCCATATTGGCTCTACCATTTTTTATTTTCCAATTTTGAATCCGAATTCGGAATTAGTGATACCGAAAACTCTCTAATACCATACTTATCCTCGATTGGAGCACATTTTGCATTTTGACCATTTTTTCCGTTTTTTTGCCCATTGTGAACGCGTGTTCTCTGCGAAGAAGACGCAATATACATTTAAATTGATACAAACCTTTTCTTCTCCCCTTTTAAGCTATCAAAGGCTTGTCTTAATATTTTTTCGTCTCTTTTAGTTTTTAAGAAAATTGATCGTATCGGTTAAAATGAATCACCCTGTATATGTATGATTATTAACAATGAGAAATTACAAATTAACAAAAAACGAATCAGTTTTTATAGACTCTTTAAATTAAAACAATTTAGAAAAAACATAAAACAGTACAGACAATAGTCAACGCTGGTTATCAATTAGCGCTATTCTTCTTAATATTAAAAATATAAACCTTGACTTTTTTTTTGAACGTTTACACTCATGGTTTGAGTTTTTATCAGCAATCTTTCCCCCTAGCGCAACGGTTGGAGTATTGCGTAACAAAATAATATTTTCAACGTTTTTCCTTTCAAAATTGTTTTATTGAACTGTTAATTGTTGTAAGTCACATACTCACAAAGTTAGAAAGCTGAGTGGCAATGAGAACTCAAGCTAAAATTATATAAATGATTAAATTATCGTATGTATAATTTGAAAATTAATAATCACCTCACCTCACACAGTCGACGCTTTTACACTGAACAATGAATCTCTCTTATGCAACATTTTGTAACTCGTTAATATGTTAAAAATTATCGTCAAATTTTAAAATAATAACTGCGAGAATAATATGTGTCATTTCGACAGTCGGTTAAATAATAATTGTTAAACAATTAACATAGCGGTGAATTTAAAGGTAAATAAACTAAACCTTATGACATGTATTATATTACGAACAAACCTTGAAGTTTATTGAGAATCTCAATAAATGGAAACGTTCAAAAAAAGTCAAGGTTTATATTTTTAATATTAAGAAGAATTGCGCTAATTGATAACCAGCGTTGACTCCTATTGCCTGTATTGTATGCTTTATGTTTTTTCTAAAATGATTATTAACAGTTTAGATGAAAAGTTTAGATGAAAAGGCGTAAAAAAGCGTAGGTGCATTACTTGTTAATGATTTACGAATGCAACGATAACTTGAAAATTTTGATATTAGGAACTGACTAAAGTTGCGGACATTCCAAAATTTGGAGAAGGGCCTTAAACGCCGAAAGGTTCTTATTAAATGATAATCGAATAATGATTAATTTTTCAGAATTCCGATCTTTTTTATTATACCTATGACCATTAGTAACAATAAAAACCATATTTTAAATTTGGATTTGCATCGGTGAAATTCATAATACACATATTTATGACATAATAAACTATCATATCCATTATGCAATTTGTTTTCGTTCAACTACTTGTTGTAAGAACATTTGAATTTTAAGAGCAATTATAATTTTTCTAGATCTGCTATGATATATTCATATAAGAAAAATTATGTTTCCATGTCAAAATTATGAAGTTGCTTCATGGCCACTTTTTCTGTCTTTTTGACTATGCGTTGTGGCGAGGCGCCGAACTAAATGTTTATATTTTTATTATTTATAATACTTTTTTTCGTATAAAAATTTGTACATATTCTACAATAATTATATTAAAATAACGTGCAAAAATTTTAAAATGATAAATATTCTTTATTACTAACTATGGGTATTTTCCAATTGCAATATCCCTAGACACTTTTGTGCACACGGTGACACAAGTTGCGTTCCAATTGTCCGCTATTGTCGACACTACACATCCGTACTCAGTCGAGGGCTGTATAAGCTTGTGTTTTCTAGTGACAATTACATGTTACTAACTGCGGCGGCTATAAATGAGGTTGGAAGACATTGAGTGGCTGGCACTTTTACTTTTTTCTGTTTAATACAGGCGGAAAAAACTACATTTAATCTAACTTCATCCGAAACGGATCTCAACCGTGCACAGCGTACACATTCTGTTCCAATTGAATCGTGCATAACGTTACATTTTTGTGCATTCCTGTGTACGTTTGTGTTAGGATGTGTTAAGCAATTGGAAAGAACCCTATAAATAGTTTTTCTTTTGAAGAAGATTGTGAAAAATCATCATTTTTTCTCCTAAAGCAGAAAACCCGCTCAAGCCAGGGGCGCAGTCCTTCGATATTCTATCGAGCTAAAATTTTACAGAAATTATTTTTTTGTGGATTGGAACTATTCTAGGGGGTGAAAGAAACGGAACCCTTGTAAAAGAGTACTACTGAGCACTAGGAGTATTTTGAGGCACTACCGTACTACAGCACTACTGTACTACTACATTACTGTAATAGTGCAGAAGTGTTGAGTAATACTGAGTAGTGCTAAGATCTTCTATATATCCATGATAAAAATACAAGGGTATGCTCATCAATTGTCTAAAACTCGTTCAGCTTGCGCATGTCCTTGCCTACGTCATATTCGGGTACGCGTTGATTGGTCGGTTCTGATTCGGGTGCAACCGGTGGTTATCGGTCGTAATTTATCATGGCGTCCATGGCGTAGTGCACGTTGTCATCGGTAGAAGTTAATGTTAAAAATATTTTCACGATGACCTGCATAGTGAAAGGATGCGGCAATTATATGAAAAAAACAAAAAAAACTGAGGGAAGTAAAATTAAATATTTTACCTTTCCAAAACAATCTGAAATTGCTGAACAGTGGCGTAAGCCACTCGTTGTGACGTAAGCAAGGACAAAAATCTGATTGGTCATGCGCATGAGCATACCCTTGTCTTTTTATCATGTATATATCCACGTTTTGGCAAGATACAAAATGCAGGAATCGAGTATGCATCACAGAAACTAATTATTAATAATTCTATTTTAAAAAAAGTACTTTCAGAGACTCTACGAGCACACTCTGATCAAGCTAAGAGTAAGTGATGGATTTCATTTACATATGCCTATTTATAGGGATCCGCGTCATTTTCTCCTTACGGAAAACAAGTCCATCTTGCGACGATACTGCGTATTATGCTGCTTGCAGAGCATATGTACGCTATAGACGCCGCCAAGTAAGCGGTGTAATACGCAGTGCCGCCGCAAGATGGACTCGTTTTCCGTAAGGAGAAAATGACGCGGATCCCTATAAATAGGCATATGTAAATGAAATCCATCACTTACTCTTAGCTTGATCAGAGTGTGCTCGTAGAGTCTCTGAAAGTGCTTTTTTTGAAATAAAGTTATTAATAGTTAGTTTCTGTGATGAATATTCATTTCCTGCATTTTGTATCTTGTCGAAACGCGGATATATAGAAGATCTTAGCACTACTACTCAGCATTACTGAACACTTCTGCACTACAGTAGTGCCTCAAAATACTCCTAATGCTCAGAAGTACTTTTTTACAAGGGAAAGAATTCGAAAAATTGAAAAAGGACCACTCTCAGGAAAATACGGTTAGAAAATTCTATGTGATATCATGAAACATGATATTATAAGTTTATAAAATTTTATCATATATGCAGAGATAAAACTAAGGATAAACTTTGCAGTTTAGTTACTAGGCTTTGAATTTGTTTATGAACATAATACTATTAGACAACATATAAAAGTAAGAGAAATTATAAAAAGTATTATTATGAAAGTTCAAATATTTATTATATGTGAAATTGAGTTTTATTAGTGTAGCATTGATACAAAATAATATTTATTCTATTTAAATTACCATCGAGTAATGGACGAATAGAAGACCAAGCTCTAAATTGCTATAGCAATAAAATATGTATGCACAAGAACACATCATTATTTCTTGTATCATGAGTTTCCATCTAAGAGAGCATATTTTTAAATTATTGTAGGAATAGACGTCTAAATATACACTACACCACTAACTTGTCTCAAATATATACATAAGAAATTTTATGATAAGGAATTTTTAAGTAACTGCCAAAAATTCGGGAGGGTCCCTGTAGCGCATAGTGCGATAGCATATATTTTCACTCGCATTGGCCGGTGCGTAGTAAATTTTTACTGCTTTATCAATGAGAATATTTTATTTTAAATTGGCCAATTTAGTGATATGGGCTATCAAAACCTTCCAAAAATTCTACTGAATCTATGCGCATGTGCGGTAGGAAGATACTAGTTCAATCGTCGACACAGAGGCTGTGACACCTTTTTTTTAATTGTTTTCAGAACATGGAAAACATTTTCAGAGTGCTATCCACTATCTATAGATGCGAGTAACGAGAGATTATGACAGCTATCGAAATGGTACGGAATTGAAATATACAAAGTGAAACTAAGGAATATATATTGTACGACGCGAAAAACACTTTAAGATGTCAATTGGATGCAGCAAAATCAGAGTAAATATAAAAATTAAGCTAAATGGTCAATTCTATTTAATAAATTTATTAACATTTTTAATGCGTTAGAAAAAAATAATGTATAATACTCTCTAAATTTCTTGGAGTGAAATCTACGTTGAAGTGAAACAAACTATATTTGTTTTATTTCAACTTGTTGCACTGGTGTGCACTAGTTCAAAAAGTTCATCGATAAAGAATAGACTAATGAAAAAGAATAGACTAATGAAAAGTCCCAAGAATATCCTAAGAATGTTCCAACGTTCTGAGAACGTTTGCACATTTCTGGTGTAAGGTGTGTTGTATGAGGTAGGACATGTGTAAAGTCATCGATTTTTATTCCCAACCAGGAAGTGAAATTTATATGTTCCTTTATAATTTTTAGATTGCAGAATCATATGATGCAATTAGTTTTCCATAAACATAAAGAAAAAATATGTAAATATGTGAAAAATAAAGAAGCACAGATATGCCATAAAATTGAGATACATAATGACTTTTTTAAATGTTTTAACCCACAAAAGCCATTAAATTTTATTTGCATACAATCTGTTGAACATTTTTAACAATTATTCGTCCAATTCTGAAAATGACAATCAAAATTCTCAAAATCATATGAATTCTTAATACGGCTTAAGCAAGCATACACATTCGGTCCCACCAAAATCACACACATAGAAACACACGCGCGCGCGCGCAAAACAGGAGCACACACATAATTGCATATATACAGGGTGTTCCAAAAAGGTCGGGACGCCTAAATATTTCGGGAAATATGAGTTTTACAGAAAAG
>NW_017296328.1:54368-57844 GCF_001594075.2 Trachymyrmex cornetzi | reverse complement strand
AAAATTAAATATTTTGGGTAATGCTAATGCCGGCGATACTGTAACTTTGAAGCATTATAACTTGAAAAGTACTTCATAAAAAAATATTTCATTATGGTGTTTTGGAAAGCTCTCGACATCAGCTATTAGATTCTTGAATCAAAAATAGGGTGTTCTATTTCAGAAAATCAATGTAACCTTGACCTGACCTTGGCTACGCAACTCAAGGTCAAACTGATAGGATCAGTAAATAGATATTTTTAAACCATATAACTTTTGTCTGAAACACTTTTCTGTAAAATTTATATTTCCCGAGATATTTAGGTGTGCCGACCTTTTTAGGACACCCTGTATAATCGCCGTTCTCAAAATACGAATTTTATTATTAGAATTGGCCCTATTCAAGGCTAAATTATATGTAAACTTCGATCGTACCATCTTCCCGTGGTGCACATCGGGTAACCCTAATGACGACGGTATGAGTAGAATTGACATAAAAGGTCAATCATAACAGTATTGATGATTAAATTGTCATTAAGTGTCTGATACTTATAAGTCTAGAATTTATGCATATGACGTTGAATTGTCTAGGTTTTCACACTAAGATTTAAAAGTCTGAAGTTTACAGATAAGTTTTAAAGGTCCTAGAGTTTATGAGTATGAAGTTTAAAGACATGGGGCTTGAAAGTCTTGGTACTGACTGTCTCAGATTTTGGGTCTGGGGTTTAAGAGTGTGGAATTCAAGAAAGCGGGAAGATGACGTGCAAAGCACGTGTATCTGCTTTTGTCTTACACTTTCCGAGTTTCCGTGTGCTGAAAACAAACAATTTCTTCTCTATTTCTACTCTATCATAGTAAAATCTCATAAATTTGTTGATTCTCGATGGGTAAAATGTTAAAAAAGATCGTTGTGTATCTTATTTTTATTGCATATTCATGTTTATTTACATATTCATATTTCTTTCACATTTTTATGTTTATAGAAAACTAATTATACCATGTGATTCTGCAGCCTGAAAACTATAGAAAAACATACATAATTCGTTTTCCAGTTGAAGGCAAAAATTAACGACTTTTACTCATCTTTATTTATATATTTCTTAAGGATAAGACTTCACGTTGATAATTCATTAATATTCTTTTATAGAATGCGATTTGTACTATTATCTTAGCTAATAAAATAGAAAAGAAAGTGCGTGAAATTTGTACATGAATTTAAAATTAAAGTCTGTAAAACATTTTTATACTTACTGACTCCAAATATATTTTTATTATAGACTTTTCGTCATTTAATACATCTTTTAGTTTAGTCTTAAATACGTGGATTCTTAATAACTCAAAAGAGAATTCAGCAACTGGTGCTGTTGTTTGTAGAGTCCTCTGTCAACTGAGCCATTATCCTATTTCAATAATATTCGTAGAAAATGCACTCATTATTTAACTGAAACAAACAGTACTAATTGAACGCTAATCAAATGTCCAGATGCTTATTACACGAAGAAAAATAATTTACTAGCACAGCAGATTTTATGCTGCCGTAACAAAATCTGTCAATATATGGACAGCAAAAAGATTCGTTTAGAGTACTGATTGCTATTTGATGTATATAATTTAGCTAAAACTGCAAATTATTTTGCTGTAAGGATAAATTAATTTTTGTTTAATTAACTAAGCTTTTTTATTGCATTAGCAATGCAATTTGTTACATTAGCAAAACTCATTTGCAAAACTAGCAAAATGGTTTCGTTTAACGAATAATTTATTTAAACTGTGTGATCGAATCAAATTTGCTATTATAGCAAGACGTGTTTGTTAAATTAACGATACATTTTGGCTCTATGAGTGAAATGACTTTTCTATAAAAGTAACTTTGCTTTGTTAGCAAAATTAAAAAAAATTTTTCCAGAGAAGTAAATAAACACTAATAAGCATATAATAAAAGAAAAACCTTCTAATATTATTTTTCTATTTTTGTATTTGATAAGCATAAATCTAATAAAATATTAATTTTTATTGGCTCTATTTTTATTATATTTTTTGTGTGTTTATTTGTTTCTCTCTCAAATAATTCTGTAAATTTATGTTGCTAATAAAACAAAGTTGCTTTTATTTATTTCTTATAATATATAAAGTTATCAGAGAATAACATTGCTTATCTTTATTCCAGATAACAGACACGCCCGAGAAATATATTAAAGAAATGTTTAAAAAAATAAGAATGGAAACGATCAAAAATTAAGAGAATAACGTCCCAACAGACAATATTCTTTGAATGTTTCTTTAATGTCTTTTTTATTAATTATTCATTTCCTCAACTCATTTCTGAAAAAAGTATTTATTTAACGTTCATTTAATATTTTTTTATTAAATAACAATTTCTAGAAAACGTTTTTAACAGTATATTTAATATTTTTTAAATATTTAATTTTTATGAATTCTTTATGTGAGAAAATTATTTCAATAAACATTCTTTTAATGTTTATTTTACGTTTATTAAATGTTTATTTTACATTAATTATTCATTTGAAACAATGATTTAAGAAAACCTTTTTTAAACATTTATTTAACATTTATTAAATGTTTATTTTATATTATTTATTCAGTTGAAATGCCGTTAATAGAATATTTATTTAATATTTATTTCAATTGATAGCTTGCTCGGATTATATATACGGTTTAAAGAAAAGTTTTTTTTTAATGTTTGTTTAACATTATTTGAAAGGAGCAAACTTTCAAAATGTATTTTCTCTAAAATTTGTAATTTTCAAAAAACGAGAAAGAAAGAAACTACACACACAAGAAAACGCACAGAGAATAATAATATTCAGGCAGAATAAGTCACGACAACGTCAAAATGACATTAAAATGAATCGTAAATGATTGAAAAATGAATTTTAATGATCATTTTGGAGTCATTTTAACATTATTTTGATATCATAATGACTTGTTGTTCTACTTGGGTATATCAATCTATAGGATGTATTATTAAACAAAATTGCTAAATAATTGGAAAAAATTTTCAACAAATGCATTTTGTTTGTCTCTAGTTAAAAAAACATGCACTTCGAAATGCCTATATTTTTTCAGTACATAAATAATGAAGAAATGCACTGAGAGAAAAGATATAGTATTGATAACAAAAAGAGAGAATTATTCACAAATGGCCGATTATTATTGGATTACTTTGTTAAAATTACAAAATACAATATTTTTTTGTAAGACAAACAAAATTTTTTTATTTAACAGTACAAATTTATTCGGTTACTCACGTTTTGTAAATACCAATGTAAAATTTGGTTGCCATTACAAAATAAGTATTCTTTTAGTAATATCAACAAAATAATCCACTGATAGAGCAAGGAGTGTTTCGCAAAGCTATCAGAGATGTCGTGTCTTCACGTAAGAGAAATTCAACGTCTACCTCTATAAAGCCGAGACGATTAGAGACTAATCTCGTGGACTTCTCGGTTCTCGCCACACCATGATCAATCATGGTA
>NW_017296328.1:42559-54268 GCF_001594075.2 Trachymyrmex cornetzi | reverse complement strand
GTGAGAGATATTTATATATTATTCATTTTGTTCCGGTAACAAAATGTTCTATTTCTAATTACAAAAGATCTATAAACATCATACAAAACAGTTTATGCCATTAAATGATTAGTTTAGTTAATAAATTCAACAAATTAATATTGTCGTAGTAATCAACGGTTTTATTGATCATATATCAACAAATAGTTTTTGTGTTTGTAACAAAACTTTGGTTATTGGTACAAAACATTTCTCTCAGTGTAACGAAACATCGGTTGCAAGAGGGACATGATTTTGACTGAGACAATGTTGCAATATTGGACGAGGAACCTCACTAAAGAAAGAGATTGATTTCGGAGATGATATTCATCAGGAGACAAACGCATGGACTCAACCTACAGACGGATATGGAGAGGCTTCCAAAGGCCTACTTCCCGATTATAGATAAATTATAAAAGCTCGAGTTGTTGTCACGTCTTGTCAGTCGGTGTCGTTCGTACACAGTAATAAATCCTTCTGACAAGATTTTTTATCACTTTACAATTTTCATTAATACTAGTTAATAATTAAAAAGTGACTCACTATGTCTGATATCGACTGGTCAACATATCAGGAACCGGTTCTTGAATTATTCATGGTAATGTTTGCGATACGGTGGTTTGTAATTGTGATGAGCATCCTTATTTTCGGGATAATTAATTATATTCTTAAAATTTTTTTATAAATTAGTTTCTATATTCTTTAATTCGACTTTTTTAATATTTCCCTTCTTTTTCATTTTCCTTTTCTTTTTTTTTTTTTGTTTAATTCTGGCATTTAAATTCTCGACGTATGGGAGCTCACCATGACAGGATAACTTTTACTTTATACATGTTAGTTTGTGTTTGCTCTGAAGAAGGCTCAAAAATGAGCCAAAACATGTAAACGCGTTTGTTGAATAAAGAAGTTTCAAGGAGGCACCCAGTTGGACACGGCTCAATTGGACACGAGCCACTCACAGCGCTTGAGACTACAAAGCTCCTAAGCACCGGTCGTTGTGATTGGTGGTGTCCAATCGTGCCGTGGTCAATCGGGATCACCCCAAAGTTTCAAGCTTCATAAGTGTATTATTTGCGCGACGTCTTCTGCACCTGACTCATAACGTCCGTATTCTTTCCAATTCTTTGATTTATAAGGAGTCTTGATTAGTTTGATTTGTTATATGGAATCGCAGTCAATCATTACATTTTTATTGTCTGCCTATGTAAACAAAGATGAAATGATTTACTGTGTTACACAGTGTCTGATTGTGTCTTCGCTGGAAAGCATCCAATAATGACTCAGTATTCGGAAAGGAATAGAAAGGAATAGAAATGGATTCATGTGGTCATTGCCGAATCCAAAAATCTTTGATTTTTTAAAATTTACTTCAATCCAATTAAAATTTAAGAATTCTTTGAATCAATTTTAATCCGTGACGTGGGATTGAAGCTATACGGGATTCCTACTCTTTCAATTGAAAAAAAGTTTTGCCCCATGGCGGTATGGTTTTACCATAGATTAAAATAGTTATTTGTCCATTTTAATCTATAGTAGGATTAAAATGATGTAATTATTAATTTTTTAATCCAAAAAAGGTCCAAAAACCTCAAATTCATCCAGGATTCAAAGAAAGTAAGTATTATTCTTTTCAATCAAAAAAATTTCTTGGATTATGAATCCATTTTAATTCGTGACACAGGATTCAAACAAAGTTATTCTTATTCCAAATATACAAAGATAATTTTATGTTTTTGGAAATAAATGTGGTAAAAATGTACGCAATGTGTTTCACTAAATATTTAATATAGTTATTCTCTAATTATCTAATATTTCTAATTTCACTCATTATACAAAAGTACTGTGTATAACAACTGGGCAAAAATAATTTTTCGATTTGACGTCGAAATCATCAAATCGACGTCGATTCGACATCTACTTCATTGTCATTTCTCACTGGGTATAGGAATGCATCGAGTTAAACTCGATTTTAAAAAACGACATAGAATAGAATAATAAATTTTTTAAAAGGTAAAAGAATCAATCTCAAAGATCTTTTAGCTGTATTCTGATGAAATAATTTTTTGAAGTGAGCCCCAAGATATATCTAAGACGAAAGCATAATACCTTTTTTTGAAATGTTTACGGAGTAGATGAAGTCTTTTGATATTTTAAAATATTGTCACGCTTGTTATATTTATCGAAGGTCTTCGATCACATTTTGTTCACGTTCGGAGAGCTTGACAATTCGTTTAGTTGAAATGCCGCCAGATTATTAGCAACTTATGGAAGTAAGATTTTAGGTGGAAACTGTTTTCGTCGTGTTGCTCTGTGATTTCTAACAACTTATACGATCGGTTTATAAAAGGGCAACTGTTGCCATCAAGTTGCTTATAAGAGTTAGTGGCAATAAAAGTCGGTAATCTTGTAAGAAAAATCGGAAGCCGCTTTCTTAAAGATTTAACGTAATTTAAGCAAAGCATTTTCAAGCAAATTGGCAGCAACGCGCAGGCAACTTGCTATTTGAGTAGTAGCATATAATTATGGTTACAAATACCAAACATTTTTTTCTCAGTGTCTGAATAATGGAATGACTGTGGTCAGTTTCTAACTACGGATGTTACCGATTAAGAATGTTCGTGTAAACAAAATCATTAGTAGACCCATCCATGTAGTACAATATATAAAAGCATGTTATATCTTAATACTTTCTATGTACAGATATATACAACTGCCGTATCTCCTGATGTAAAGAAAAAAAATGTGTGATATTAGTACAAACTTTAAAAAAGGTAAATAAAAGCGCTAAGAGTACATGTTCCTTGAAAAAAAGACGCTTGCATTAAATTATAAAATCAAAATGGTACTGTCTTTACAAGAGTACATTCTCCTCGAAAAGAAAAAAACTATTGTAGCAAATTGTAAAACCCAAGTACTATCTTTATTGTACTAAGTAACAAGTAAAACCCAAGTGTGTGATACTATTTTTATTATTTAACTCTAATAATATATACTATTTGTATAAAAGATTTGATATCGACTGGCGCCAAGTTAAATTCTACCAAATTAAAAAGTAAAACTCAAGTGGTACTATCTTTATTACTTATTTAACTTAATAGTTAAATAATTCTTCTAGTATTTTTCTAGTATTGATTGTGTTTCTTATATATTATTTAGATATTACTTTTAGATTAAGTTACAAATGATGCATTATAATGATGTAATAATATTTTAAATTATAACTTCCGCACGCAATTATAATTTCTGAAATTAATTCATTTAAATAAATATATATAATAGTTCAACATCTTAACATTTAGACCGTAGTAACGCTTCGCGTATTTAAAGTAATGTTTTTAACATAAACGGTTTTATTTCCAACCTTATTATTATATTATGTACATTTTTATTTTCAAAAAATTGAATGAAATGCGTAAAATTAGTCTTTAAACTGTAAGAAAAAAACCTAATTTTAAAAATAAAATTGATTTTGTGTGTACGATTATTTAAATTTTTTTGATATACCAAAATATTCTTTTATGTATCTACAAAATAATAAATAGCATATTTTAGAAAAGCAGATCTCAAAAAATAATTTTAAATAATAAAAAGAGAATCAATATTATTTAAAAAATTTTCATTTTTTCACAATTTAAAGACTAATTTTTGTGCGTTTTATTCAAATCTTTTGAAAATATAAAATGTACTTAATATATGGGACGTCAACCGGATCCTGCGTGCCCAAAAATCAGCGGAATTAAAATAAATATTCAAGGTCTCAAATTATTCGTGCATGCACAGGCGTACGCAGGGGTAGCAAGGGGGGCATTGCCCTCCCCCCCCAATTTTAAAACCGTATTAGTATTTAAGATACTAATCCAGTTAAAAGACATTACAGACGATCTTGAATAATAAGGTCCAATCACAGTAGAGTTCGTAAGGCTATAACATAAGCAGTGGACAATCCAACATATTGATTTCCGAAAAAGTTCGCACTCAGTGCGCACTATTGGCGGTAATTCCGCTGATTGGACCGATCTCGAGTAATCTTGACAATGCCGAACTATGATACATTCTCTGGAGTAAGCCTGTTCAATTTGAACTCCGGACCCAAAACGCAAAGCCATTGATGCAAAACAATTCAATGTGAATAAGATTTTAGGAACTATAAAGTGTTGATAAGCGTCACTCAAATCCGTATTGATGCTTTACAGTTTCCGAAATCTTATTTTCAAGCTAATTAGATTAGTACAGTAGTTTAAACAAGAAAATGTTACATTTGCATGCGATGATCATTGTTCCTCAGCGCCATATTGGATCCGCCATATTAGATCTTTCAAAACGCCACATTTCTTTCGAAAGTACATGCACATACGAATAATTTGAGACCTTGAATGTTTATTTTCATTGCGCTGATTTTTGGGCACGCAGGTGATCCAGTTAACGTGGTATGTCCCATATACATATACAGGATAGGCTATTTTAATCTTTCCACGCTAATAACTCGAAAACGAAGTATTTAAAAAAAAACACACGAGAGAAAAGTTATATGATGAGGGAGGAAGAAGTTTAGTGACCTTAAATTTGACCTTGAAAGCATACTTCAAGGTCATTTGAAGGTCATCATTGAAATTTCGTACGGAACCCTTCCTTTTTTATTGCGTATTCTTGTAGCACACTTCGAGAGCTTTTAAAACATTGGAGATTGTTCTTCTTATTTTCATTTTCGCATTAAAAATTCATTTCTGCGTAAAAATAAAAATAAGAGGTACAACCTCCAATACCCTTGATCTTGACAAATATTATCCAGGTCGTGATCCTGAAAAATATTCAAGAGGTTTTATCCGTCATCGGACACCTTGGGTAATGCTAATATCAACGGTACTGTAACTTTCAAGTCTTATAACTTAAAAAGTACTGCATGAAAAAATATTTTATTATAGTATTTTGAAAAGAGCTCTCGAGGTATGCTATTAGAATATGCAATGAAAAAGGGGGGGTTTCATATAAAATTTCAAAATTAACCTTGAAATATGCTTTCAAGGTCAAATTTAAGGTCACTAACTTTTTTCCCCTCAAAATTACACAACCTTCTTTCCTTATGTTTTTTTTTTTTTTAGAAAAATGCTTCCTTTTCGAGGTATCAGTGTGGAAATATTAAAACGGCCCCTCCTGTATATATATTTATATATACAGGGTAATTCAATAAACATTTGTCCTTAAAATGTCATATTCCTCATTTAATTCTAACATGATGTTTTTCTTTGCCAAAATTTTGTTTAGTTTAGAAGCTTAGTTTTCAAATTATAATAAGAAGTAATTAACGAATGACGGGACGCATAGAGAAGGTAGCCAGAGGCGGCATAACTCACTGTCGACGCAGTACCGTACCGGTACGGGCACAGTATAAGGATATACAATAGGATCAAGACCCCATTTTCGATTCAGTCGCGTAAATTTGTTTGCACATCTCTTGCAGCCATGTTTTTGGGCGGGCACCAATCCCGTTTAAGATAAGTGCCCATTGTATTTCCGTTACTGTGATCACTGTGATCGGAGCAGTAGCGAAACTAACCAAAAATTCAGTGCAATACAGCGTGATTTAACACAATTCAGCATTATCTTGTGTATATCATCATCTTCGTAGCACGTAGTACTACTATGAAGTACATAAATATTATTTTCTTTATTAAAAAAATGCTGTCTGGTAAAAGAAATATATATCGAGTGTGTGCAGCACAAAACTGTTCCAACAATAATTAAAAAAGCTTATACTACAACAATTTGTAATAATTAAAAAGATTTACTAGTGGCAGTGGTTCCTAATACTATTGGTACGGTACTACTAGTCCAAAAACATGGCGGAGCCTGAAAGTTCGATTGAAAAAGATTAAAGGTCGACGCTGTTTGATCCTACTGTGTATCTTTATATTGTGGTACGGGGAACCCTGGTTGTGATCAAACAATCGCTACACACGCGTGAGCATGCATATGTGATCACATTTCTCTCTCTCTCTCTCTCTCTCTCTCTCTCTCTCTCTCTCTCTCTCTCTCACTCACAAAATTATCTTGTAAAAATTCGATGATTTCATGTTGTAGCTTGAGAAAAAAACTTCCATTTCGATGGATCACATACATACAGCTCCAAACAAATGTTTATGTTAATTGAACTTCCATTCCTTTTATAAATTTAATTTAGATATCACACGTCCTCACTGACAATGCACACAGATCGAGTAATTAATCAATATTTCATTTCTTATAAAACGTATTACTTCGACATGTTCACGCTAGATTGACATACGAACTATTGATTCATTTGAATAAAACGAGAAATCCGCTGATGTATCTCTATTAGTTAAGTGTTTTACTAACGATGATTCATAATTATTAGTCATTGTCAATTAGTCATTCTGTGATTCTGTTTCGAATTTGCCGCGGCTTCAGAATTCAACTAATCACATGGCCGTGTTTCGACAGTTGTAGTACAAACATAACCAATAAAATCGATCGACTGCTTCCTATTGTCATTGAACTATATATACTGGAATGGGCATCTCCGCTATGAAGCATAGAAAATCATGGCCGCAATTAATCAGCCGCCATTTTGGTTGGATCAAATATTTGAGCGAATCAGAAGCTTTCAGGTGCTCATGCGCACTTATGTTTAGTGTTCTTTAGTAAGACGCATATGGCATATGAGGCGTCGTCTACAATACACGGAGTAAGAAGTAAGAGTAAGAAATTGACCAATCACAGTCGATTATTCTTCTCACATTCGACTGTGATTGGTCAATTTCTTACTCTTACTTCTTACTCCGTGTATTGTAGACGGGCCTTGAGACGGTGATCGTCTACCGACGTAATCGGACGTGTTATTGTGTCATTTTTGGAAAGTGTGACCGGCTTCAAACGCGCAATTGAGTTTATGTTCTCTTTTAGACTTTCGTATTCTGTATATTATTTTTTGTTACTCATCGCATAAGCGGTACTTTCGATTTTGGCCGTATCGACTTTGTGTTAGAGTCGGGGCCATTCTCACGCGAAGAAAAAGAAGATTACTTGAGATTGTCTTGAGATTAAGAACGGACTATGGATTCCAGCCTATGTTAGTAAACAATCGTGTGCTTTTTTCTTTAAGTGATTTTCAGTCGACATATATCTAACTAATAATCGACAGTGATTCGTAGTAATTAACTAACAATTTTGCTATTAAAATCAGTCGATTGCATGCTATCGTCGAGTAAACGTCGAATAAATCATGTATTTCTTTCTTCGAATGATTTTCGGTCACCGAACGACTAATTGATCATGACCAGTGTTGGAACGTATCTAGGTAAAAGAGTCAAGATACTGTATCTAGATACTTTAGCTACTTAAATGCGTTACCTATATCCTTATTAACGCATTTAGGTACAGCTAAAGTATCTAGATACAGTATCTTGACTCTTTTACCTAGATACGTTCCAACACTGGTCATGATTAATAATTATGAATTATCGATAGTAAAACACATAAGTGATAGAGATACATTAGTGAATTTTTTGTTTTCTTCATGTAAATGAATAGTTAGTATGCCAATCGAATATGAACATGTCAAAGTGATATGTTTTATAAGAAACGAAGTATTGATTTACCCGATCTGTGTGCATTCTGTGTCAGTGGAAATGTGTGATATCTAAATTAAATTTGCATGATGAATGGAAGTTTAATTAATATAAACATTTGTTTGGAGCTGTACGTGAGTTATCGAAATGGAAATTTTTCTTTTTTCTCAAGCTACAATATGAATATAAATTTTTTTTAACAGACTCACAATCTTAAAAATAAAAATAAACAATCTGTTCAAGGTTAATAAGAGTCAAGGCCGATGAAGGTGCCAATGATTAGATTATAATACCATTAATGATTTTTCATAATGCGTAATCTTTTTTATTATGAACCTTTTGGCTCTCTTTGGAGTCCTCTTTAGCAATGTTACCGTTCTTAATTCATTCTCATTGAACCTTCCGTCAAACCTGAGTCACTACCAAGTTCCCAACTGCAGTTGATTCTGATTTGCAATATATCAAGTTAGCAACGAGTTAAACTCAAGAAAATCATATCAAGGTAATTCACCTCAAACGGGAAGTTCAACATGTCAATGAAGCTTTGGAAGTTTAGGTTAACAAATATAATAAAGACAAACTAATTTTTTAATATTTTAACCATTTTCATCATTTTAGTCATATTAATAAAGAATAGAATTTTCAACCGTATTGTTCGGATAGTCAGAAGCGTCTAACGAACGATTTTTAATTGAAAAAACGACACTCCGCAAAACAAAACAATTACATTTTCCATTAACAATACAATTTACAAGATATATACTTAAAATATAAAATATAGTAGTAAGTAAGAGTAAAGTCATGAAATACAATATGTGCGTACAAGAAATTTAAGAAGCGAGTTAATTGGTCAATTTGTTTAACATTGTAGCATAAGTATGATGTAATCCATCAGTGTCAGATCATAAATTCAAACCATTCTTTTGCATGTGTATATGCGCTTTTTCGGAGATTAATCGTTTATTTAGAGATCTCTCATAATCCAGAATTTGGACATTCTCCCAATCAAAATCGTAATTTAATTCAATTCTATGATTTGTAATAACAGACAAAGTTAATATATCGACAGGGCAATAAGAGTTAAATAATTATCAAATTAAAATTAAAAAGTTACATATATTAAAGAAAAAAAAATTATTTTACACTTTTCGAATATTCAAATTAAAATCTTCCTATTACAAAAATTCATGTCACAAAAATTCGCATAACATGATTCGGCTACTAGATTGAGCCATCCTCAGATTTATGAAAAATTAATAATTCTTTGGAGAATAACGTAAAACGCAGTAAAAATTGTAATCGAAAATGGTCAGAAGATCTTGACAGGCCGAATCATTTGAAAAAATTAATTAAGTAAGCAAAATCGCTACTCTGACAAAAAACTTATCCGTGAGGCCAAAGGTTTGTCGTAATCATTGGCATATTATCACTCTAATGCACGTCAAAATTAGTAGTACCAAATAAATGTGATCAAACGCTATAAAATTAAAATGATTATAGTAAATATCAAGAGATGAATTATAGTAATTATCAAGAGATAAAATTGGTTTTCAAGTTTTTTAAAATAAAAGAAAGATAGGAAACAAAAATTGTCACTTAAGAGCCAACGGTGCGGTTAACGGTGTGCAAAGAGATTTTTATCAATATTTAACAAATATGCACACGTACGTTTCGACCAATTATTTAGGTTCCTTATTAAGGATCCTTATCAATGCAAATTACAATTATAAACTATTAATAATATATAGGGTAAGTCGGGTGAATACGCTAGTTGGGGGAATATGCCACTCGTGTTTAACAATGATACCGATTAGCAGCGCTTGCGTTAGTAACACAGAATTATTTACAATTGTGTGCTTAACGTGTTGCATAAGTATCAAGAATTTCCTCGCACAGTAGGATAAGAGCCCAGACACAAGCTTTTGCATAACGCATAACGCATAGTGCATAAGAGAATCAACCAATCGAAATTCTTCTTTTCCATGGAATGGGAGGAAAGGAAAGATTCTGATTAGTTAATTTGTTTATGCACTATGCAGTATGCTTTATGCAAAAGTCTGTGTCGCGGCCTTAAGGCCTATCGCACATGAAATGCATAACAGAGCATAAGCATAACATAAGACTGCTGGACCAATGAGCATCTAGCATAATGTCGCCATATTGATTTACATAAGATGCTCATTGGTTTAGCGACCTTATGTTATGGTTATGCTCTGTTATGCATTTCATGTGTGAAGCCCTTAACTTCGGTATATACGCCGCGCTGGGATTTACGCTGCGGAAGTCAGAAAAAATAGAGGGAGTGGGTGTATGTGAAGCTAGCATATCACTTGGTGGAAAATCAAAAAATTTTAAGAGTTCTGAGTATATTTTCAATAGTTCTACAGTTCTATATAAATTAAACAAATAGTTCCGGCCATTAAAGCTGAGAAACTCATCATACAAAATGAGATGACAGGTTCACACATCACGTATTTTGCCAAAAAAGGTTCAAAATCACATTTTTTTGTAAGAATTGAAAAATTACATAGTTCTGTGAAGAGTTCTGGCGACTAACAGTGTTAATTTAATTTTTAAAAGATATTATTACCTAAAAAATGGCCATTACGAGAAAAAAGATGATATGCTGAGCGATTATCGACAGTTCTGTGGGATATATGGTGTTTAACGTGTGATTCTAAATATATACAAACTACTTCTAAGGAGTTCTGATGTCAGAAATTATTTATTGATTTTTTAAACAATTTTTAAACCCCGAGAAAGGCTCTATTCGGGCAACATGTATGATATGCTGGCCGATTTTCGACAGTTCTGTGCCACATATGATGCTTATCGTGTAGTTCTGAATGTATACTAACTATTTTCGAGGAGTTCTGATGATAAAAATTACTTGTTAATTTTATAAACAATTTTTAAGACGCGAAAAAGGTACCTTTCAGGGTATAGGTGTGATTTGCTGGCCGAAATCCAACAGTTCTGTGAGACATATGGTACATATTTTGTAGCTTTGAATGTATCCTAACGATTTATGAAGAGTTCTGATGTTAAAAATTACCTGTTAATTTTTTAAACAATTTTTGAGACCCGAAAAATTCCCTTTTCAGGGTATAGGTGTGATTTGCTGGCCGAAATCCAACAGTTCTGTGAGATTTATGGTACACATTTTGTAGCTTTGAATGTATCCTAACGATTTATGAAGAGTTCTGATAGTAGAAGATACATAACAATAAGCAATTAATACAAAACATATTTTGAACGAATTAAAATGACCCAAAAAGTGTCAAACAAAAGGCGAAAATTAATTAACACCACACACATTATATTAAAGACGAGTTCGAATCGAAATAAAACATAAAAATTAACAAATTCTTAATGTGAACAGAACATTCTTTGTAAAAACGTTTCGACAAATTTAAATTATACGACAAGTATCATAAACATCACAGAACTGTCGGATTTCGGCCAGCAAATCACACCTATATCCTGAAAGCTACCTTTTTCGGGTTTTAAAAATTGTTTAAAAAATTAACAGGTAATTTTTAACATCAGAACTCTTCATAAATCGTTAGGATACATTCAAAGCTACAAAATGTGTACCATAAGTCTCGCAGAACTGTTGGATTTCGGCCAGCAAATCACACCTATATCCTGAAAGCTACCTTTTTCGGGTCTTAAAAATTGTTTAAAAAATTAACAGGTAATTTTTAACATCAGAACTCTTCATAAATCGTTAGGATACATTCAAAGCTACAAAATGTGTACCATAAGTCTCGCAGAACTGTTGGATTTCGGCCAGCAAATCACACCTATACTCTGAAAAGTGCACTTTTCGGGTCTCAAAAATTGTTTAAAAAATTAACAGGTAATTTTTAACATCAGAACTCTTCATAAATCGTTAGGATACATTCAAAGCTACAAAATATGTACCATAAGTCTCACAAAACTGTTGGATTTCGGCCAGCAAATCACACCTATACCCTGAAAAGTGCACTTTTCGGGTCTTAAAAATTGTTTGAAAAATTAACAGGTAATTTTTAACATCAGAACTCTTCATAAATCGTTAGGATACATTCAAAGCTACAAAATGAGTACCATAAGTCTCACA
>NW_017296328.1:40382-42329 GCF_001594075.2 Trachymyrmex cornetzi | reverse complement strand
TTTTTCGGGTCTTAAAAATTGTTTAAAAAATTAACAGGTAATTTTTAACATCAGAACTCTTCATAAATCGTTAGGATACATTCAAAGCTACAAAATGGGTACCATATGTCTCACAGAACTGTTGGATTTCGGCCAGCAAATCACACCTATACCCTGAAAGGTACCTTTTTCGCGTCTTAAAAATTGTTTATAAAATTAACAAGTAATTTTTATCATCAGAACTCCTCGAGAGAAACTAGTTAGTATACATTCAGAACTACACGATAAGCATCATATGTGGCACAGAACTGTCGAAAATCGGCCAGCATATCATACATGTTGCCCGAATAGAGCCTTTCTCGGGGTTTAAAAATTGTTTAAAAAATCAATAAATAATTTCTGACATCAGAACTCCTTAGAAGTAGTTTGTATATATTTAGAATCACACGTTAAACACCATATATCCCACAGAACTGTCGATAATCGCTCAGCATATCATCTTTTTTCTCGTAATGGCCATTTTTTAGGTAATAATATCTTTTAAAAATTAAATTAACACTGTTAGTCGCCAGAACTCTTCACAGAACTATGTAATTTTTCAATTCTTACAAAAAAATGTGATTTTGAACCTTTTTTGGCAAAATACGTGATGTGTGAACCTGTCATCTCATTTTGTATGATGAGTTTCTCAGCTTTAATGGCCGGAACTATTTGTTTAATTTATATAGAACTGTAGAACTATTGAAAATATACTCAGAACTCTTAAAATTTATTGATTTTCCACCAAGTGATATGCTAGCTTCACATACACAAGGAGTGGGGGTAATTTTCTCGCAACTACTCTGTTACATGCCTTTATGTTAGTGATCTAGTGGTTATTTCATGATACATACGTGTAGAAGAATAGTAAAGCATATTGTATAGCAAAATATAAGTGCTTTGTTTTCATATTCTTTGTTTAATTTGTTGATACCCTTGCATTTTTGCCATATATCCATTATTTATATATAGCAAAAATGCAAGATTTCAAAAAGTTTATTTTTTAATACGAAAACTAAATATTTCGGATTTCTAATTTTTTTTTCATAGTAGTGTAGACAGTACAAAGTCTTTACTGATATAGTTTGTTTATTTTAAACATAATAAATAATACTTAATAAATTAAATTTTTGATAGGTGCGGCGTATATACCGGAGATATCCTATTGTTTTTATGAGGTAAACATGACGGCATGGTATACGAAAATGTACTTCTTATAACTTTTATAGTGCTTTATGTAAGTTATTATTTAAACATTATTTACACAATATTTAGCTTGATTAGCTTGTTAATCTATTAATGTAGGTTAAAATGAAAATATTCAGTACATCGATTCATTTTCTTAACAGTCGTACTGTACAGGCTCATCATAAAATGAAGTGACGTTTTGGGGCAATATGCCACTACTTTTGTTCGGGTAAAATGCCAGTAGTCATTTTCTCTAATATAGGGTAAAATCAGGGATTATGGCATAGACTACTAATATGGAATAGTGGCTTATTTTTTAAACAAAGCATTGCAATCAGGCAGCAATCGCTGAAAGTTATTGCAACTGTTACCAAACATGTCATAACAAACAATGAACTCGGTTCGACCAACCGTTTTGTTACAATTAACATTTATTCATTTTCGTTACGTCATAAGATTCGGTAGTTTTTTCTAAAAAGTGTTCTCACAAACTAAAGGTAAGTTTTTAAGTGCTTATATTGCACAGACACTTTTAATAATGTTGCATGAACAATATCATGTAGATTAATTGCTATTTCAAACTTGTTTATTGCTACGGAAAGACTTTATTTGTCATATGACGACATGCAGGTAATGTGGAATACATCGAGGGTTGAGAATATGGAATAGATTCCATGCATGTAGCAACTTATTCGTGATCAGATTAGGTTAGGTTAGATTATAGCATGTATTCTATATCAG
>NW_017296328.1:33621-40273 GCF_001594075.2 Trachymyrmex cornetzi | reverse complement strand
AATTGAACAGTTTTCTATTTTTCTTGATCAGTTTATATAAATAAACAAATTTGGACTTCATTTATTGTGTTATTTATTACTATGGTCAAAATTTCATCGTTATTTCATATTACATCCCATTTTTTAGACCTCCCATTTTCTCACTTTTGACTTTTTTTGTTAATATTGACGTTGGACTTAAATTTTGGCGATTTTCATTTATTGGATGTTGTAGCTAACATATTCCTCAAGAGTTCTGTGTAAATTTAAAGTCTTCATATGCATTTATATCAGAGCAATGTTAATTTAAAAAAAGCTATTCCATAATCCTTGCTTTTACCCTATAGGTTAGGGCGCTATAAACAAACGTTTTGCCGCATAATTCCGTTGTGACAGGATATTCGTATTGACAAATACTTAATAAATAAACTTAAATGTTTATTTATTTGCTTATTATTGTATTATATTAATTTACTGCTCAATTCAAAATTCTGAATAGAGAATGGTTTCCCTTATAAAAATTTTTCATCGTTTTTAGACCTCATATGGACCGTTTTTAGCCCGTTTTTAGCCCGCTTTTAGCCCGTTCTTGCTCGTTTCTTGCACTCGCAAGCACTCGTAGTGTATCATGAAGGAACGATAGTGAGTATACATGAGTATGCAATGAGTATTTTTGAGGGGGGAGATTGTCCGTTTTCAATACTCGTTTTTCCGCTGATGAACGACAAACGTATACGCGAGTATTTTTGAGTGAATCGTCCGTTTTCAGCTGATGAGTGAGAACACTTTAATACGACCTTTCTCTTTTACTCGTACATTTTTACTTATTATTTATTAATTACTATATCGTACGGTTTCAAATAAATTAAAATAGAAATTATATAATAATTCATTATTTATTACTGTATATATCAAGAGACCCGGTAGTGTCTCCGGCCATGTTAAAAAAAATGTATATATTATTCATATATACACACACATATATATGTATATTAATAAATTAGTAATAATAATGAATTATTATTGTATGAATTTTATTTTTATTTTAACAATTAATTTATCAATGGTTATATATATCTGTAATATATTCACGCGCGCGCGTGTTTGTGTGTGTGCATACACATCAGAGTTCTAGTTTAATTTCTCACGTCCCTTAATTATTTTTGGGATTAGGGTAATCACATTAAATATAAAATATATTTAGAAAAAAATTGTTTAATTTGAAATGATCTTCCTAATCTGCATGCAAAAATATTAAGATAGACTTGTCAACATATTAATAGTTTATGAGATATATTACACTTTATTCAGATATAAATGTTTCATGAACTATTTTTAACACTTGTACTTCAATATTTTTATGCACAGAATAATGAATTAAATCAATTGATTAATCATTCAAAATCAAAATATGTAAAATGTTAATGTCTAATGTCTTTTTGAGGTGTGTGTGTGTGTGTGTGCGTGTGTGTGTGTGTGTGTGTGTTTATATATATCTGGATATATATATAACATTCCATATATGTATATAACTCATATACAATGTATTAAATATAATTACACTGTTAGAAATGTTCTTAAATTACATTACATTTTAAGTTACACAATTTGAAATTAATTTCATGACATTACATCAAATTTAATGTATTTTTCATGAAATTTCATGAAATTTAACGTATTTTTCATAAAATTTTATTAAAAGTACATTAAATTTCATAAATTTAATGTACACGTTTATTACATTTAAGTAACTACTGTAACTTAATTTTCAGTTAAATCATTCATTACTTTTAATTTCATTCATAACCACAAGCTTCATTTACATGTAAAGGAAGCTCGTAGTTACATTTCTAATAGTGTACTATATAATAATTATAATCTTTCATACAAGAGATACATAAGTAAGCGAATATCGATATAGGAGTGTGGCTCAGTGGAAAAGTGGCAGCCTCGTAGAGCAGACTTGGAGACCAGGCCTCGGTTCGAATCTCGACAGGTGATTTTCTCGTGCTATCGGTTATGTCTTACGACGAGTAATTTCGAGTGGTGAAAACGTGTAATGTGACGAGTGCTAAATGAGTATTTTGCACTGGTATAAATTTTTTCACTCAAATTTACGTTTTTACTACTCAAAAATACTCGTAATGTATACGTTTTTACCACTCAGATATACTTGTGTCCTGCATGAGTGCAATCCGTTTTAACCACTCATTTTTACGGAAAAATTCCTGTTTGCGACCTAAAAACGGAGTCATACTCACTGAGTAAAATGCACGTTTTCACCACTCAAATTAACCGTTCGCGCGGGCTAAAAACAGGCTAAAAATGGTGAAAAATTTTTATAAGGTTTTTAATCCATTTTAATGAATTGAATTTTCTTGATTACTAGAACTTAGACTACTTGTAACACTATGTAAATATAAAGTAAAACAAATATTTATTTATACGTTTCATACTTACACATTACATACTTTTACTTTTAAAAATGGCCTAAAATGTAATTGAATAATATCTAATTGTTGCAGTAGATGGATTCACGAGGATTGTTCGTAGAAAGATATGTTTATGCTATTAAAAATGTGTCTCAAAGTTTATTTTACATGTTGTATAACTTAATCTATCGAAGTTATTACTTATATCCTTATATTGTTTATATTACCTATATTATGTTACAAATGTTTATTTTCATCACAAAAATCATTAATAATGTGTTCTTTCAATAAAAAAAACAAAATAAATGTTATATTTAGTATTTTTTGTATGTGGCATATTACCCCCCCACATGGTGGCATATTATCCATTTTTCGGCACTTTCGTATTTCTTTATTTTTAATAACAAAAAATGAATATATTCGATTCCAATTATACACAAATAATAGATAAAGGATGGAAGAAAAAGATCAGTATGTAAAGTTATTTTAAATTGTACAAATAATTACTAAAAAATCTAATTTCGCTTAAGTGTGGCGTATTCCCCCGACTTACCCTAAATATACCGAATGACAGCGAATGTCTTATAATTACGTGTGAACAGCGCATGATGTCTTGCCTAATAGTCATCTAATTATTGCAGAAATCAGAGTTGCGAACAAGAAAAAGTCCATAAATTAGGAGTATTATAACAGTGGTTGATTGTTAGATAAACCAATGTATAAACGCCAGTCATATACAATTAAAATGCCTTCCAAACAATGTGTTGTCATCTGATAAGCCATCTAATATTAATCTACAATTGTCAGAAGAGTATGAAAAACAAGTACTAATAGTACTCAGTATAAAATAGCATGTTAAAAGTACAGAATGTAATATACAAGATATAAAAAAATGATATAAAAAATTTTTTGAAAGATATATAAAAAAAACATGAAAGATATAAATTATGAAAAATATAAAAAATAGCATTGTGTTAAATATACATAATGTAATATACAAGAGACGAAATATATAATAGCTGAATATAATGTGCAAATTAAAATTGAATAAGGTGAAATATAAAGAATTGTATTATGTCGAAAATGATACAGTGCAAATTTATCGTTAGGAATCGAGTAATGTGTTGTACAATATCTTAACTTAAATGAGAATGATACGAAGAGATTTTTTAATGCTGCTGTGACAAATGAAAATTATATTGAAGCGAAATAAAATTTCGTGACTATGTCGGTTGAGAGTTAAAGCAATAATGACGACGGAAAGACAATATAAAAACAAATGTTCTTATATTAATAATAGGTCAAGAAGGAACATGATTTTTCTTAACAATTTCATAATAACGGCTGTCAAGAAAATCTGATTCTATTTGTAGATTTAGTCCATTAATCTGTTGCTTAATATGAATAGCTTCACGAATCAAGCGTCTATTATAATTTTTTTCCTCGTCCAAGATTATCACATTATCCTAATCGAAATCGTGCGAGTAGTCAAGTCTATGGTTTGTAATCACGGATTGTTGATTCGTGTTCCGATTTGTGTTCGATGGTTTTTGTGTTCAGAAATTCTAGTTTTTAATAATCTACGAGTTTGTCCCACATATGACGCATATAAAAGAAAGATAGTTTGACATTAGTCATGTGTGATTGTTAAGGTAATAAATGGTAAATAATAGTGCCACAAAGTCAAATTGTGTTTATAATAGGTATGTATGCTTTGTGTAGACCCTCTGTATCTGTCTGACGATTGAGACTGTTATCTTGTTTTTTAATATGAAGAATTTTTGAGATCAAACGTTTTTTGTAGCAAGGTTCTTCGTCAAGAATTGAAATGTTATCCTCTGACGCGCATTTCAAAGGACTACATACGTATTACGCAATATATAAATTCACTCAGAATTATACAAGGATTTAAGATCCAGCTAGATCGTTTAAGGCATTGATTTCCAGTTTATGTTATCACATGTACGGTCCTATAATATATTATATTGTTTTGTTTATTTGCGTCGCCTAAATAGACGTTGTTGCTTTATATGCCAATTATTGCGAAGAATATTACTAAAGCCTCGGTGGTCTAAAGGCTTAGGACGCTCGTCCGGAAAACAAGAGATCTGGGTTCGATTCCCGGCCGAGATAATATTTTTCGCAATAAAAATTAATTATTTACAAATTTTAATATGTCACTCAGTATTATTAAGATCATTCGAAAATGCGAAAAAAGCATCAAATTATTAAATTGCTAGTCAATTTAACTCGTGATATTATTGCGGTTGTTTAGTAGAGTTAGTGTTTCAAGATCAAAAAATCATTTCGGCGCGCGTTGCAAAGGAATACATATGCATAATATATAAATTTTCACAGAATCATACAGGCATTTAAGATCCAGCTAAACTGTTTAAGATTACTAATTTATGTTTCTCTATATTAATTCTTATTATTGATATATAAATTAACGAATTTATTGTTATTGTAATACAATAAGGTTACTGTTTTTAAAGACAATTTAGAAGTCTGTATGTCTCTTCAGCAAAGAGAAACATAATGTACAACATATGCTTCTTGGCCTGTGGAAATTAAATCAAAGATCCACATTTCTATAAAGTGTCGGAGCCGACAAAGCCAGCGACAACGGTGCCGATAATTAGCGGGTTGGTTGGTAGACAAACATTGGTTGCGTTTCAGTACCTATGTAAGCGAAACATATGTTTCCAGAGTGACAGTGACATTCATCATGCGTTTGAACACGCCCACTTTGAGCCACGTAGAGATGTTTACTTTTTAACTTTCCTTTTTCATGGTTTCTTAAATTTGTATTTATTTTATACAAGGACATCACACATACAATATACATGTTCCGTGTAACATAATATTATTTGTCATAGATTTCCGTGTATTGCTAACTAAGTATTATGTTTGCATATTATTCATAGATTTGTCATTCCGAAATAGATTTCATATTTTTTTCTGCAATTTAATTAAAGTAATATGTAGTTGTTATGGGTACATATACAGTAAAACAATATGTAATTTTATTTAATTATTTAATAATTTTATTTAATAATAATAAATTTTATATAGTATCTCTATCTATTGATTTGTACTTTGTACTAAAATTCTTTTATTTAATTTGGAATTTATATTTTTTTAACATACAAAAGCTTTAATAATTTTTAACTTACCATTTAAAATAAAAAATTTATTCAGAAATAAATTCCTTGCAATTGCAAACGCTCCCTTTATAAAAAATTTTCACCCGTTTTTAGCCCGCGCGAACGGTTAATTTGAGTGGTGGAAACGTGCATTTTACTCAGTGAGTATGACTCCGTTTTTAGGTCGCAAACAGGAACTTTTTCGTAAAAATGAGTGGTTAAAACGGATTGCACTCATGCAGGACACGAGTATATCTGAGTGGTAAAAACGTAAATTTGAGTGAAAAAATTTATACCAGTGCAAAATACTCATTTAGCACTCGTCACTCACATTGCACGTTTTCACCACTCGAAATTACTCGTCGTAAGGCATAACCGATAGCACGAGAAAATCAGCTCCGCTCCTGTTGAGATTCGAACCGAGGCCTGATCTCCATGTTTGCTCTACGAGGCTGCCACTTTTCCACTGAGCCACACCTCTTATGTCGATATTCGCTTACTTATGTACCTCTTATATGAAAGATTATAATTATTGTATAGTACACTATTAGAAATGTAACCACGAGCTTCCTTTACATGTAAATAAAGCTCGTGTTTATGAATGAAATTAAAAGTAATGAATGATTTAACTGAAAATTAAGTTACAGTATGTTACTTAAATGTAATGAACGTGCACATTAAATTTATGAAATTTAATGTACTTTTAATAAAGTTTTATGAAAAGTACATTAAATTTCATAAATTTTCATGAAAAATACATTAAATTTTATGTATATGTACACAAATGTACTTTTTAATTATAAATACATTAAATTTGATGTAATGTCATGAAATTAATTTCAAATTGTGCAACTTAAAATGTAATGAAATTTAAGAACATTTCTAACAGTGTAAATATATTTAATACATTGTTATGTGTTATATACATATATGTAATGTTATATATATATCCAGATATACTACATGGGCTGAAAAGTCCCGGGATTTTTAATGAAAACAAGCATTTTTTGGGCAAAGTTATATTTATTCCTCAACATAGTTGCCTTCGAGGGCGATACACTTGGTATAGCGATTTTCCACATTTTCGATGCCCTT
>NW_017296328.1:26168-33251 GCF_001594075.2 Trachymyrmex cornetzi | reverse complement strand
ATCGTCACAAAACGTCGAAAAAAGTCCGCTCGATTACGCTGCAACAACGCCAAACCGGCCGTTGAATCATCAACGCGCTGCTGTTTTTGGTCGACGGTCAGTAAACGCGGCACCCATCGCGCCGATAGCTTTTTCATCTCCAAAAGATTGTGTAAAATGTATCCCGCCCGTTCTTTTGAGATGCCCACGGCCTCAGCTAACTCGCGCAACTTCACTTTACGGTCACTCAAAACGATTCGATGCACTTGCTTTACGATTTCCGCATTCGTAGCCTTTTTTGGCCTTCCAGAGCGAGGTGCGTCTTCGGTGCTTGTATGACCCATTTTAAATTCACTAAACCACCGATAAACTGTTGTTCTCGAAGGAGCAGATGTGGGATAACATTTCTGCAACCATTGCAATGATTGTTCAGAAGTTTTTCCCATCAAAAGACAATGTTTGATCAAGATGCGATATTCCTGTTTTTCCATTTTTTTTACGAAGGCGAAAGTAGCGTCACTCAAACGAATGGACGAAATGTCACGAAACTTCATACATAAACTAGTGACAGATGAGCCTCTCGAAACGAGTCATGTTCATTTTCTAGTGGCGCCACCTATTGAAAAATCCCGTGACTTTTCAGCCCATGTAGTAGTTACGAAACTCAGCATTTTTGTCTTGACTCATCAATTTGACACATCTGGTTCTCCAATTCCTGTATCTACTGATTGAGAGATTATTAACACAGATTCTATTAGAACTTACAGCGTTATATTATAATTATTTACTTTGTTTGACTCGTTTATTTTTAAATATAATAGAATTTGGCAATCTTGTGTTCAATGATTTACATCGCGGATAATTAATATGTACTTGGATGAATTTCCTCTAATTTGGTGAATACTTCTCGAGACAGACGAAGATTAAATCGTGCCGAAGAATCACTCTTTTGATATAAAGGAAGAATTAATAACATCATGTATAATTAGAGTATTACTAAATAATTACAGAATTATAATAGGTTACGACTTTTTAATTGAATTTAAATTATTTTATTTTTATTCTTTATGTGGAATTTTTAATGAATGTTTACTGAGGATGGTCAGATTTAAGATCGAAACGTCTAAGAAATTTTGTAAAATTGAAGTAATATAAAAATTTTCGCTACTAATAACAAGTGTTGTGGTTTACTGCCTTTATTATTATATTGTTTTATAGGAAAGTAGTACTAACTAAATGTAGCGAAATCCATAAACGCGCAGTTGCGAAAATATTTAGTTTCCGAAATATTTATATTTTATTGACTTAATTAACGTTTTTAAAGATTTTTTTACATGAAGAAATAATTAGAATTAAAAATTATTTATTTTGTTGACTAGATAATTTTATGTTAACATATTGACATGAAGCGATTTTCATCTCACCTCCCCTCCCTGCTTCAGGGGCGTATGACTTCCATGCGAAGCGACTTTCGCTTCAAGAACTCATGGCTTTCCACGCGAAGCGAGTCTACCCTCACCTCCTTCTGTCAAGGGAAAATACTGCTGAAATATGTACTTTTGTGTTCAAAAATTACATATTAAAAATTGTTTTGGTCATAACTTTTTAATGAATAACGAGCGACGGAAAAAAATCAATGATCTCATCGAGAGTCAAGTTCTAGGTCAAGATTAGTTGGATGTCATTTGGGGCTGACTGTCCAAAAAAAGTTTTATAAAAAAGTTTTACCAAGTGTTAATTAAGTTGATTAAATAAATTTTGAATATTTTGAAAACTAAGCATTTCCGCAAGTCCGCATTTATGACTACATTTAGTTAGTACTATATACCTCTAAAATTTCATTGAAGTCGGACTTGGGTAGTATACGGAAGTCTTACGCTTGTATTATAACGATATATGTATAATAATGCAATTTTATAAAATAACTCAAATATATTGATGTATAAATTAAAATTTAAACGCTTATTATGTTTTAAACAATGACAATAACGGTAATATACAAGCTTAAATTAGGTGATAATTTTATTAATATAAAGTTTTTTCACGTATTATTCGAAACGTTTCGACTCTTACAGTAGTCCTCTTCAGTCATTACAGACATTAAATTATAGAAACAAATTAAATTAAAAATGAACCAAAAACTATCGCTGTCAGTTAAAAAAGGTATCGCATGTATAACGCATAGTGCAATGTATTCATAAAGAGTCATAATTTAATCCAATAATGTCACAATTGTGTCCTCAATGTTAATAATAATCCTCCTTTTATTCGCTCGAAAAAGCAACGAAAAAGGAATGTGTCACGTGTGAAGTCAATAATTAAAAAGAGTAACGTCATGACTCTAATAGAACAAATTAAAAGTGTTAAATATATAATATAATAAATTGAAATGTATAAAACTTATAATTATAAAATTAAAAATTGTTATGAGATGTTGTGTAAATTGTATAGAACGCTCCAAAGCACATGCTATCTGTGTATATGTATATGAATGTACTTATAAAATTACCTCTAATTTTCGGGAAGGCTCCGATTGCACGCATTGCATGTTGCACACATGCGTCGCCAATTGGCCAATTTAAAAATAAAATATTCTCATTGGTAAAGCAGTGAAAAATTACTAGGCACCAACTGATATGAGTGGTGTGTGCAATCGGGAATGTAGGCAAACGGGATCCTCCCTAATTTTCACTCATAGAAGAAATAAGCTTCCATAAAAATAATAACGTACATCGAGTATTTTGAAAAAAACAAGATTTTTGAAAAATTTAAATACACATTATAAAGTATATAAGAAGTTATGATTCTATTTAAAACATTTTATATTTTACCATTTTTATTATATAAAATTAAATATAAGCATTATCTTTGAGAGGTGTTGTGTCATACCTCAAACTTTTAAATTAGCCATGCATTAAGAAAGTGTTTTCCTTAGATCATTATATTTAACAATACTTCAAGGTGACATACATATTTCTTATTATCGAATGTTATCATGCGTACAGAATGTAAAATATTGTTACATTAAAGATTCTTTAAATTAATGTTTTATAAATATATAAGTCTATAAGCTATAACAGAATAGAATAGATCCGTATAACAAATCAAACTAACCAAGACTCTTTGCAAATCAAAGAATTGGAAAGAATACGGGCGTTAGGAGTCAGGCGCAGAAGACGTTGCGCAAATAATACACTTATGAAGCTTGAAACTTCTTTATTCAACAAACGCGCTTACATGTTTCGACTCATTTTTGAGCCTTCCTCAAAGCAAACACAAACTAACATATATAAAGTAAAAGTTATCCTGTCATGATGAGCTCCCCTACATCGAGAATTTAAATGCCAGAATTAAACAAAAAGAATGAAAAGTAAAATGAAAAAGAAGGGAAATATTAAAAATGTCGAATTAAAGAATATAGAAACTAATTTATCAAAAATCTTTAAGAATATAATTAATTATAAAATAAGGACGCTCACCACGATTACAAAGCACTGTATCGCAAACATTACCATGAATAATTCAAGAACCGGTTCCTGGCCAGTCGGTATCAGACACAGTGAGTCACTTTTTAGTTATTAGCTAGTATTAATGAAAATTGTAAAGTGATAAAAAATCTCGTCAGAAGAACTTATTACTGTGTACGAGCGACACCGACTGACAAGACATGACAACAACTCGAGCTTTTATAATTTATCTATAATCGGGAGGTAGGCCTTCGGAAGCCCCTCCATATCCGTCTGTAAGTTGAATCCATGCGTTTGTCTCCTGATGAATATCATCTCCGAAATCAATCTCTGATGATTTTCATCAGGAGACAAACGCATGGATTCAACTTACAGACGGATATGGAGGGGCTTCCGAAGGCCTACCTCCCGATTATAGATAAATTATAAAAGCTCGAGTTGTTGTCATGTCTTGTCAGTCGGTGTCGTTCGTACACAGTAATAAGTTCTTCTGACGAGATTTTTTATCACTACAATTTTCATTAATACTAGCTAATAACTAAAAAGTGACTCACTGTGTCTGATACCGACTGGCCAACATATCAGGAACCGGTTCTTGAATTATCCATGGTAATGTTTGCGATACAGTGCTTTGTAATCGTGGTGAGCGTCCTTATTTTCGGGATAATTAATTATATTCTTAAAGTTTTTTGATAAATTAGTTTCTATATTCTTTAATTCGACATTTTTAATATTTCCATTCTTTTTCATTTTACTTTTCATTCTTTTTGTTTAATTCTGGCATTTAAATTCTCGATGTAGGGGAGCTCATCATGACAGGATAACTTTTACTTTATATATGTTAGTTTGTGTGTGCTCTGAGGAAGGCTAAAAAATGATCCGAAACATGTAAGCGCGTTTATTGAATAAAGAAGTTTCAAGCTTCATAAGTGTATTATTTGCGCAACGTCTTCTGCACCTGACTCCTAACGCCCGTATTCTTTCCAATTCTTAGAATAGAATAGAATTTACACTTCAGCATGACAATCAAGAAGGGAACTTTGTTTATATATAAAAACATATAAGTTATAATATAAGTGTTTATTATTAAATGCGAAAATGGTTATATCATGATATCTCTCATCGCAACCTAACAAAAGTTAATCTTACAATAATTTAATTGCGTTTATAAGTCCTGAAAATCAATTCGGCGCGCAGTGCGAATGACTACAATATAAGATCTGTTCTTTTTGGTTTCTCTCCAGGAGCAAAGAAGAGAAAGAAAGATGAACTGATGCAAAAGTTCAGCCTTTCGTATATATGCATGTACATACATATATGTATAGTATATACACTGAGAAACCCATTTAGTTGAATCAACCAAGGATTTATTTGCCCATATCCAAACAAGAAATTAATTGATTCAATTAAATGGGTTTCTCAGTGTAGTAATTCAGATGGAATTATTTAAGATTTAAGTATTAAAGATCTAACTTTGACCGTTAGGGTCATTACTCCTATTGTTTAACCTAAAGAATCTGTTATGTCATTAACATTAATAATATTTACATTAAATGTTTTATAATCATAATGTATTTTTAAATAGTAACAAAAATCAAATTTGTAATTTAATATAAAACGTTAAAACGATTAATATGTTTCCATATAGACGATCGTCATCGAAATCTGTTATCCTAATAGTTCGAAAAGGATTTGTTACTTCTGTATTTGGTATTAAAACGTCATAACAATTTTTTTTAATTTAAAAAATCAATGTTGTTCAATCTAAACTATTAAAAATAATACTTCATTTTTTCGAACGCTTGCACGGTTTAAGTTCATTGCTATAATATATCAAACTATAGCTTAATAGATGATAATCATTTATTTGTTATAATAGTATAAAAAAAATTGAATTGCTGCAAAATATGATTCTGTTTCCCATTACTGCAACCATGCCCTGGCGAAGAAAGTCGTTGAAATTGTTGAAATCAAAATCGTTAATTAAAATGAGAAATGAAAAAATCGCTGAAATATTGTGGAAAATATTTCAGCATAAATAATACTTTTAATATTGAAATATTATGTATTTGAATGATATCATAGGCCGACATGAAGTTTGACCCAGAAACGGCAGTATGTAATCCCGAAGGTTTTTGGCATGCTAAAACTAAATTCGTAGCCAAAATTGTTCCATTACGTCAGGTTTCGTCTTAAGGCCGGTGGACATACAATATAACTGCCGTGTCTGGATAAAAATAAAATTTTTTTTTAGGCCTGTGTAATTAATAGAAATTAGTGAAAAATAATGAAAATTAATGCAAAAAATAATGAAATATATTTAATTTATTCAGATGTATTGAATAATGAATCGTATTGAAATATCATAATCCTAAAGATAATTATTGAAAGTGCCTAAAAAAGTAATGCAAAACATATAATACTTTTACAGGTTATTGTACATGAAATATGTTGAAATATTAGAAATTCTGAGAAAAATTAATAAAAATGTCTGAAAAGTAATGAAGTGGGAACAAAAAATTCAATATTTTTACAGATTTATTAATGAAAGTTATCAAAAACGGAAACATGATAATTAAAATGGAATTAATAGTTGGAATTAACAGTTGAAAGATTGCAACGAAATTTGCAAAAAAATAATTTAATACTTAAATAATTTCATATGAATTTGTATGTGTTATATATGTACATACATACAGTGAGTGCAAAACGTATTCCTACAAGGAAATTTGTAGCCTTATATGTAAAAAATAAACATTAGTTAGCAATTTTATACAATGAATACATTCTGTTCTAACATATACAAATGAGCTTCACGTGTATTTCTGATTTGATAAGTTAAATTTTACGACTGTACGAATACTTTTTGAACGTCCAAACAATACAATTTTTAACTTTCGTTTATTTTTTATATGATGTACTGTCTATAATTAATGCACATCTTTTTAGTATATATATTTTTGAGAAACATGCAGTCCATTTCTTTTTTTATGAATAAATTGTTAATTATCTAGCAAGAAATAACCGTTGATTAAACGTCGAATTAATATCCAAATTATCGTATCGATTCAACATCAATTTGATGAATCATTTCTCGCTGAGTAATGTTTATTTTTTAAAAATAAGGTTTTTTAAAAAATATTTTCCTCGTATAAATACTTTTTGCACTCACCGTATATACTATATTAATAGTCATTTGAACTGTATGTTGAATTAATTTTTGCGGACTTAAAAACGCAGCTAAACTTCTGTAGTAATAGCACAATTAAATTTTGATATTCAATAGATATCTATTAAAGAGATCTTAATATGCTGGAAATCTGTATAAATAAATTTATTTATTGCAAAAAACATTACCTTGGTCGGAGTCGAAACCGAATCTCTAACATTTCGTACGAATGTCTTAAGCCTTTAGACCATTGAGGCCTTGGTAATATTCTTCGGAAAAATTAGTATATGTTTGGAAACAGTGTCTTTATTTCAGGCGATGTAATATAAACAATAAAAATCTTATTAGACCGCACATGTGAAAACACAATCAATACACGGAGAGAATTTTCTCTTAGAATTTAGCCTGAAAATCATGATAATAGTGGGATAACATAGTATTTCAAAGAATTGTATATGAGTTTCTTTA
>NW_017296328.1:23778-25837 GCF_001594075.2 Trachymyrmex cornetzi | reverse complement strand
TATATATATATATATATATATATACTACATCATTTATAAAAAGTCTCTTGTATATTTCAAAAAATCTATCGTTACTATTTCATTATATTTCATTATTGTCGAGTTGTCCCAAGCTTATTACCAAACATGATGAAATTTGTAATGAATTTTTTGCGGTAAAAAATAACGAAAAATTCTCTCCGTGTAGGAAATAGGAAATAACGACTTATAATGGTCAAAGTTGGATCTTTATAATATCTTAATATTTAAATAATTTCATGTCAATTACTATATATGTACATACTTACACACTATATTTGTAGTCATTTGAACTGCACGCTGAATTAATTTAATTTCGGACTTAGAAACTACTATTGTAATATAACAATTAAATTTTGATGCTCAATAGGCATCTATTAAAGAAACTATACAGGAATATAATTCAATTTTTTGTACGTAGTAATTTTATATGTGACTTTTTTCACACATAGCTTTTTATATATAATTATTTACAAAAAGCAGAATTATTAAGATATTTATACAATATAATATTGCTGCAACGTTATAGAAATATTATTGGATCGTTGCAATGTTGCTATAATACTGTTAGAATGACATCTGTTGACTAGATATATATGTCATAGTTATAAATCCATCGACGCTCAAGGTTCATATATTATCGAAGTAGCAGTTTCCGTACGATCGTAGAGGTCAAGCAATGCTAGCTGGGATAAAGCTTGGAATGGATTACTGTTTGGAATCACAATGAAATTAATTCCTATATTCATGGAAAAACATTTTTTTAATATTAATTTTGTGTATTTTGGAATATATGATGTTAATCAATAATACTTATTTTAGCAATAAAATTGAATTAATTAATATTGTAACTTTCATTTTTCTCATCAGTTATATATAATTATGTATATGGTTATATTATAATGGTTAAATATAATAATTATATTTAACCATTTATAGTTATATATGGAAAATTTTCTCCCGAGTATAAGCTTCATTAAATGAAATAAAAATTTTAAGAAGCATTTACAATAATAAAGTTAATATTACAAATTATATATAGAATTATAGAATTAGAAATACACGATGTTCTTTCTCTGCTTTGGGAAAGAGCTGAAATGTCTTCACCCTCGTACCAGTTAGCTGGAACAGTTAGCTGTCTCGCACATATATTTATACTTGCGTACATCGTCACCAATACGCAGACTATGTGTAGTCGTCTCTTCTTCGCTAGATATGTGTGTTACACGCGTGTAAAATGACTGCACATGTCGGAACCTTTGATCTCGACCATTTATCATTGCTTGTGAGAAAAAATCTAATAATTTACATGTTCAGACCTTGTACATGTATATCATATATGTGACACGGATATACATAATAGTACAAAGGAGGGTAGAAATTTTCAAGGATTTTGCAACCGCTCGGGGATCGTTTTATTTCTGTTTTCTTATATAGAAGATACATAAAAAAACTTCGTAAAAATCGAAAATAATTATTATAATAACGTCAAACTTAAGGAAAAATTGATACATTGAAATAAAGTGAATAAAATCCTTATTCACATCGTTATAAAATCAATCACGCTTTAATAACACTAGTTTACAGCAAAAAATTACTTTGGACTGGATTACGTGTTTTTTATAGATTTTTGGATGCTGAAAACAATATCTCAAACGAAAAAATTCTAGCACGTCGGATTTCCAAGATAGGGGAAAGTGGGCGAATTGTGCGCACCTAAGGGATATTTGTTTTCTTGGAATGGTTTTCTAAGATCAAAGCGATATAAATATGGAAATAGAAACTAAAACATTCTTCTATCATTACGTATTTTTATCTTGAACAGATTTTCATTCAATAAGGTTGTATTTGGCAAAAAGGAAAAAACGGAAAAGCGAAAAAACTTCTCTCGCGTCGGGTAATTATGCGCAAAACAAAAGTCGTAAGAAATGAATGAATTGTGAAATGTTGACATAGAAATCAGAACATACATTCATTATATTGCAATATAAATATATATTAAACATATTTTAAATGTACATTGTATATATTAAGAAAAAAT
>NW_017296328.1:22894-23501 GCF_001594075.2 Trachymyrmex cornetzi | reverse complement strand
TAACATATACAATTTTAAACAAACAAATTAAAAATACGGACTTACCACCTTATTTTCTGAATGCTAAAATAACAAGAAAAGATGTAATTTCACTTTCTTGTATTTCTCTGGCTAGTGATGTATGTACGTCGTATCTTTTGTAGTTATATCTTAAGAGGACGACTTCCTGCGTAAAAATTTCGCCACAGTAATGTCTTCATATATTGGAAAAGTACCAAACCAGGATACGCACAATTACCCTCTGCGCACAGTTCCCCCACTTTCCCCTAATTGAGGTTTAATACTTATAAAATAGTTTTTTTTACGATATTTGACATTATTTAATAAAGAAGGTTAACGTTATCTTGAAATTTCGATCAGGAGTCATGAATGTATTGTGCATTCTCTATAAAATGCATTTTTTTTATTTCAATACCTTACTTTTTAGCCATGTTATGAACGATTAAAGATAGCTATTTTGAATATGGTGACTCCGGCAACGTCACATGTGTATGTTAATTAATTTCTTAGGGTCACATTTTGATAACTGTACCTTGATACTTTTATGCACAGAATTATGAGACTAATCCACTGGTGTAATAAAAATACATCGTTGCTTAAAAAAAAA